>NW_027648166.1:75000-82500 GCF_949987685.1 Ammodytes marinus
TGGACGAGCCTGACGCTCCCATAGAGACCAGCCTGGACCAGATCCTCTGCTTCATCAGAAACCACTGGGAGAGAGTCACTGAGAGGAACACACAGAGCTACCAGGAGGCTAAGGTTAGCGCACACACACACACACACACACACACACACAGGAGGCTAAGGTTAGCACACACACACACACACAGGAGGCTAAGGTTAGCGCACACACACACACACACACACACACACACACACACACACACACAGGAGGCTAAGGTTAGCACACACACACACACACAGGAGGCTAAGGTTAGCACACACACACACACACAGGAGGCTAAGGTTAGCACACACACAGTTTGTAAACGCTGCCATACTGAGAAATACAGAGAGAGTTTTGTGGAACTTTGTGTCAACTGGCTTGAATGTGCAGGAGGCAGCCTGTGTGAGCAGCAGACTTTCCCCTGAAGAGGAGACGGTTGAAGCGCTGAAGTCGGAGTGCAGCGAGACGGGATGTAAGATCCAGAGTCTGCAGGCAGAGACCGAGAGCATCAGAGCTCTGGTGAGACACACACACACACACACACACACACACACACACACACACACACACACACACACACACACACACACACACACACACACACACACACACACACACACACACACACACACACACACACACACACACACACACACACTGTAACTCACACACACACACACACACACACAAAGACACACACACACGGTAACACACAAACACTGTAACACCCCCCACACACACTGTAACACACACCCCCCCCCCCCACACACACACACAGTAACACACACACCCCCCACACACACACACACAGTAACACACACACCCCAACACACACTGTAACACACACCCCCCCCCACACACACACACACACTGTAACACACACCCCCCCCCCCACACACACACACACACAGTAACACACACACCTCTTTAACTTACCTCTCGTCCAATAGAATCGCGGTCTGGATACACACACACACACACAGTAACACACACACCCCCCACACACACTGTAACACACACCCCCCCCCCCCACACACACACACACACAGTAACACACACACACACTTCTTTAACTCACCTCTCTCTCGTCCAATAGAAACGCGGTCTGGATACACACACCCCCTCACACACACACACAGTAACACACACACCCCCACACACACACACAGTAACATCCCCCCCCCCCCACACACACACACAGTAACACACACACCCCCCACACACACACACAGTAACACACACACCCCCCACACACACACACAGTAACACACACACCCCCCACACACACTGTAACACACAACCCCCCCCCACACACACACACACACAGTAACACACACACCCCCCCCCCCCCCCCCACACACAAACAGTAACACACACACACACCTCTTTAACTTACCTCTCGTCCAATAGAAACGCGGTCTGGATACACACACCCCCCCCACACACACACACAGTAACACACACACCCCCCACACACACACACAGTAACACACACACCCCCCACACACACACACTGTAACACACACACCCCCCACACACACACACAGTAACACACACACACACACAGTAACACACACCCCCCCCCCACACACACACACACAGTAACACACACACAGTAACCCAACCACACACACACACAGTAACACACACACCCCCCACACACACACACAGTAACACACACACCCCCCACACACACACACAGTAACACACACACCCCCCACACACACACACAGTAACACACACACCCCCCACACACACTGTAACACACACCCCCCCCACACACACACACAGTAACACACACACACACAGTAACACACACACCCCACACACACACACACAGTAACACACACACCCCCCCACACACACACACTGTAACACACACACACACACACACACACACACCTCTTTAACTTACCTCTCGTCCAATAGAAACGCGGTCTGGATACACACACACACACAGTAACACACACACCCCCCACACACACTGTAACACACACACCCCCCCCCCCACACACACACACAGTAACACACACACACACACACACACACACACACACACACACACACAGTAACACACACACACACCTCTTTAACTTACCTCTCGTCCAATAGAAACGCGGCCTGGAGAGCTCCCTCGGCGACGCTCGTCACTGGCACGACATGGAGCGACAGAACCTGGTCTCCGTGGTTACCAAGCTGGAGGCGGAGCTGAGTGATGTCAGAGGGGAGATCGACCAACAGCGTCGCAGCTACGACTCGCTGCTAGGCAACAAGCATCGCCTGGAGACAGAGGTCGGACTGTACCACGGGATCCTGGACGGAGAGGAGGGACGGTTCAACAAGGAGTAAGACAGACAGGCAGACAGACAGGCAGACAGACAGACAGACAGACAGGCAGACAGACAGGCAGACAGAGAGGCAGGCAGACAGACAGATAGACAGACAGACAGACAGACAGACAGACAGACAGGCAGACAGGCAGACAGACAGGCAGACAGACAGGCAGACAGACAGACAGACAGGCAGACAGACAGGCAGACAGACAGGCAGACACACAGACAGACAGACAGACAGACAGGCAGACAGGCAGACAGACAGACAGAGACAGTCACACACACACACACACAGAGTCTCTTACAGTGTGTCTCCCTGCAGGTGTCCTGGTGTGCACTCAGAGGCTGAGGGATCGTCTGCAGCACAGTGAAGACACTCTCCTTCTCCTTCTCTCTAACGATCATGTTTGGGCCTTTTACGTTCTTTATTATCAGACAGTGTGTAGAGACAGAGATGAAATGTGTCAGAGAGGGGAATGACATGCAGAGAACCACCCGGGCTGGATTCTAACCCGGGTCTGCTGTGAAGAGGACAGACAGACAGACAGACAGACAGACAGAGAGGGGAATGACATGCAGAGAACGACCCGGGCTGGATTCTAACCCGGGTCTGCTGTGAAGAGGACAGACAGACAGACAGACAGACAGACAGACAGAGAGGGGAATGACATGCAGAGAACGACCCGGGCTGGATTCTAACCCGGGTCTGCTGTGAAGAGGACAGACAGACAGACAGACAGACAGACAGACAGACATGCAGAGAACGACCCGGGCTGGATTCTAACCCGGGTCTGCTGTGAAGAGGACAGACAGACAGACAGACAGACAGACAGACAGACATGCAGAGAACGACCCGGGCTGGATTCTAACCCGGGTCTGCTGTGAAGAGGACAGACAGACAGACAGACAGACAGACAGACATGCAGAGAACGACCCGGGCTGGATTCTAACCCGGGTCTGCTGTGAAGAGGACAGACAGACAGACAGACAGACAGACAGACAGACATGCAGAGAACGACCCGGGCTGGATTCTAACCCGGGTCTGCTGTGAAGAGGACAGACAGACAGACAGACAGACAGACAGACAGACATGCAGAGAACGACCCGGGCTGGATTCTAACCCGGGTCTGCTGTGAAGAGGACAGACAGACAGACAGACAGACAGACAGACATGCAGAGAACGACCCGGGCTGGATTCTAACCCGGGTCTGCTGTGAAGAGGACTGAGACTTTATGCCTCGGAGGTATACGTCAGCTAGATGGGCGTATCCCCCCCCACCCCCCCCGACGTCACATCAACGCCCTTTTTCGGCAAGAGGAAATGAGGCGGAGTACAAATATGACAAGATGGCGACGCGCATAAGCCAGGAGAATTGGATGCAGTTGGAATACCTGAGGTCGGCCCATGATGATACATCCATTTATTATACTATCTATGATCAGAGCGCAGACTGCAGTCTATTTAAACATGCTGATAGCTATCTACCTTGTTGCTGTGGAAACTAACATGTACTCAGTGATGTCATAATACTGGCTAATGACCATCACATCACATGACCTGATAAAAACGCTCTGTAAGAAAAATTAAAAAACACTCAATCCTACATTTCCTATTATTTTTAAGCACTACTACTAAATAGTAGATAGTACGGGGATTGGAACGCAGTCCTAGTGAAGACAAACCTGCTGACTGCTGTGTGACGTCACAGGTGTGTGGTGACATCACGGCTGATTAATAAAGGAGTTAAAGCCTGCGGTCCGAATCGCATACTCTTTCCTTTTTCTATTCTACATACTACATCCGACGATAAAAATAATCTAGTTAGGATGCAGTAGGCATACTATTGAGACATACTTTACTCTTTTATTTCATCCTAACATGGCTCCTTGATCTTGCCTCTTGCTTTTATATCCGTCTCATCCCCGTTTGTTTTCATACGGAGGCTCCGTCGATGTGACGTCACTTCAACTGCGCACTGGATTGTGGGTCAGAATCGCCCAAATAGGATGCAGTTTTCAACACTAACAATCTTGGCCGGATGAAGTAGGACATCCGGGTACTAACCATACTAAATCTGGCCTCAAGAATCAGGACATCCTAAATCTTTTTTCTACCATACTATATAGTAGAAAGTATGCGATTCGGAAAGCATGGAAAGTTTTGTGTTGAAGCTACTAAACGACTACATGTCCCATAATGCACCTGGTTGAAGCTTGTGACTGAAGGAGGAAATAAAGTGTGAACGTGTTTCATCAAACGCTTCGTTATTCTTTTTATTCAGAACTGTCAGTTGTAAATGTTATTCTCTTAATTACAGTAAATCTTTCTGTCTCATGTGAACATACTGAACTGGAGTATGTTAAAGCTGGGGTGGAGGATTTGGGGAGAAAATAGCAGTTGGGATAGAGATTTGAATCCAAATACCTCAACCGCTCCACTTGTTCTCTTTGGTCCCTCCCCTATGGTCCCTCCCTGACACGCTCTACACACCAACAAAGTCGGTGCCAAAGTGAATGGACAGTCCCAACAGCCAATAAGAACAGAGAATCAGAGCCTAAAATTGGTCAAAGTGTACCGCTCATGTTAACTTTGACCAATCAGAAATCATACACCCCAGCTTTAAAAAGCACCAGGAGCCTTTGAACATAGTACACAGTTCATTTATCTGATAAAACAGTACAGTCCCCCAGTACATTTCATTATCCCAACACACACTATACATGTCATGAACCAGTGAGTGAGCAGCCTCTGTACGATCCACACACCTCATCATCATAAATTAATCTCTAGAAACAAAAAGCAAAAGTACGGAGGCTGCAGAGGGTCAAATCAGTGACATCACAGCTTCCACTAACATTGTTATAAGTTAATAAACTAAAACTCAACAGATCCTATCATCATAAATAAACCTTTAGTTTAATTACTGACTAAATATCTCCATAACATCTCATGACAATGCATTTAAATCACCAGGATAAAAAATAAACAAAACTCATCATGATTAAATCGCTCTTCTGTCTCTACTGCACATTACTAATTCATCTTTAAAAGGTGCTCAGAGGAACTTTCAGTGTGTGTTAATTCTAGCGCCCCCCTTTGGACAGAAGCGGTAGTGTTTTTACCACGCCAGCTGTTGTTCCTGGGTGAGCGTATACCCATGACAAAGGCATTAAGAAAAACTATATAAAAATAGCATTCTTTGCACTGATGGTCTCGTTTTGCTGTAACATGTCCTTTATGATCATCAGAGGAAAAATGAGACTGTTTCAGAAATATTTAAAAGTTCCTCGTAGAGACTTTAATAAGGATTAATATAACCGGAAAATTCCCAAAGAAAATGTTGAATGCTCCTCCCTCCTACATACTCAACATGTATATACTACACACTGTCTACTTAACTATCCATTGTGTATGCGAGGTTCGTCGGACCGTTTACACTGAAGTATACAGAAGCAATAAAGAATTTTAAAAAAAACGTTTGTGTCATTTGAAAAGACGCAATGCATTGTGGGGCGGTTGAGTAGGAAAAGTATCCTATCGATCCATACACAAAATCTTCCGGGCATTTCTCGCCTACACAAACTCGCATACACAACCGTCACATACTAGAATTGACGTCAGAATTAGTACGAGTAGGATGAGTAGTATGGCTCTTCAAACACAGCCCCGGCCTTGAGACGTTTTGGTCGATGGCGGCCATGTTTCTTGAGCTGTTGCTGGAATGTAAACATGTCGGTCCCCTAAGGCTGTGTGATGCTAGGTGGAACATCCATACAGTAGATGTCAGGTATTCTGGATCCATGGGCTAACTGGATCCATGGGCTAACTGGACCTATGGGCTAACTGGATCTATAGGCTAACTGGATCCATGGGCTAACTGGATCCATGGGCTAACTGGATCCATGGGCTAACTGGATCCATGGGCTAACTGGATCCATGGGCTAACTGGATCTATGGGCTAACTGGACCTATGGGCTAACTGGATCTATGGGCTAACTGGACCTATGGGCTAACTGGACCTATGGGCTAACTGGATCTATGGGCTAACTGGATCCATGGGCTAACTGGATCTATGGGCTAACTGGATCTATGCCATCGGTGTGTAAGTGTGAATGTGTTAAGAAATGTAAAGTGCTTTGGGGCTGAGGAAATGGGCTAAAAAGCGCTTTATAAGACACGTCCATTCACCATTTATGGGGCGTGAAGCTAACTGGAGCTAGGGTAGCGAGGGGCGTGGCCTGTTAAACGTTGTAAGTTTTGCACGTTTTGCTAATTTTTCTTGCATCTCTGGGTGCATCACTTCTTTTGATATTTGCTAGTTTTTTTACAGCTCTTCAGGAGGCGGAGCGGTTAGACATTTGGCGACAGGAGAATAATAAAATCATAAATAAAGACGGATGCTAACATGTGCTTGTGTTTGCATTGTAACCTCTGCAGCCTCCCTGTCTGTTCGTACCTGCTGCTAGCATGCTAACACACGCTAACAGCTGACTGAGCGACAGATAGACATTTAAAGTCACTACGAGGAACTTAAAAAGAAATAACACAAACGGAAAGTTCCTCGTAGACACTTCATGAGACAGGCCCTGCGTTCCAAATCTCCTCCTCTTTCTCTCTCTCTCTCTCCTCTCCTCCTCTTTCTCTCTCCTCTCCTCCACACTACATCTGATCATAAACAGTATCTAGTTAGGATGCAGTATGCTACACTTGGGGACATACTTTAACTTATTTATTTCATCGTAACATGGCTCCTTGATCTTGCCTCTTGCTTTTATATCCGTCTCATCCCCGTTTGTTTTCATATGGAGGCTTCGTCGATGTGACGTCACTTCATGTTCGCACTGGATTGTGGGTCAGAATCGCCCAGTGCAGTTTTCAACACTAAAAATCCGGGTATTTCTAACCATCCTAAATCTTTTTTCTACCATACTCGATAGTAGAAAGTATGATATGGGGATTGGAACGCAGGGTAGCTAACAGACAGACAGACAGACAGACAGACAGACAGACAGACAGACAGACAGACAGACAGACAGACAGACAGGGGGATTGGAACGCAGGGTAAATGTAAACATTCGCTTCACCTTTCTCTCTCTCCATTTCCTGTCAGTCAGGTAAACAGGAAACGCATCACAGAAGCAGCTG
>NW_027648166.1:90000-92551 GCF_949987685.1 Ammodytes marinus
TTAGAGGGTTAGGGGGTTAGGGGGTTAGGGGTTAGGGGTAGAGGGTTAGAGGGTTAGGGGGCCTGCTGGCGCATCAGTGTGACCATTTACACAGCGTTCACATTCCGTAATGAAAGAGGGGTGCCTGTAAGCAAACAGATTGCATCAGGAATTTTACTACCCTCGGCGGTAGTAAAATTCCCGTCACAATCTTTTGCGCCTCTCGGCCCCCGTTCTGCAACGGTAGCATTTATACAGCAGGGAGAGCCTGTCTGTGTGTCTGTCTGTCTGTCTGTCTGTCTGTCTGTCTGTCTGTCTGTCTGTCTGTCTGTCTGTCTGTCTGTCTGTCTGTCTGTCTGTCTGTCTGTCTATATTCATACAGCAGGGAGAGGGGCGGAAAGGCTTTCACTGGCTACTGACTACACCTCCACCTCTAAACAGAGCCCTGTGATTGTCTGTCTGTCTGTCTGTCTGTCTGTCTGTCTGTCTGTCTGTCTGACTGTCTGTCTGTCTGTCTATATTTATACAGCAGGGAGAGGGACCGAAAGGCTTTCACTGGCTGTGTAAAAGGGGCTACTGACTACACCTCCTATAAACAGAGCCCTGTGATTGTCTGTCTGTCTGTCTGTCTGTCTGTCTGTCTGCGTGTCTGTCTGCATGTCTGTCTGTCTGTCTGTCTGTCTGTCTGTCTGTGTGCCTGTCTGTCTGTCCTGTCTGTCTGCGTGTGTGTGTGTGTGTCTGTCTGTCTGTCTGTCTGTCTGCCTGCCTGCCTGCCTGCCTGCCTGCCTGTCTGTCTGTCTGTCTGTCTGTCTGTCTGTCTGCCTGCCTGTCTGCCTGCCTGCCTGTCTGTCTGTGTGCCTGCCTGCCTGTCTGTCTGCCTGCCTGTCTTACCTGCACTTGTGGCAGCAGCGAATGAGCTCGTCCTGCTGCACTCTGTCAGACAGGAAGTGAGGTCGGCACAGAGGAAGTCTGATCTTAGAGAGAAGGTCGGGGAGGAGCGGCTCACGGCGGGGGACGATCGTGGTATACCCAGGAGAGGACCGCTTCAAACACCTGAGACAGGTAAGAGAGAGACAGGTAAGAGAGAGAGACAGGTCAGGATATACCCAGGAGAGGACCTCCTCGAATACCTGAGAGACAGACAGGTAAGAGAGAGAGATAGTTAGAGAGAGACAGGTTAGAGAGAGACAGGTAAGAGAGAGACAGTTAGAGACAGACAGGTAAGAGAGACAGGTTAGAGAGAGAGGTCGTGGTATACCCAGGAGAGGACCGCTTCAAACACCTGGAGACAGGTAAGAGAGAGACAGGTTAGAGAGACAGGTTAGAGAGAGACAGGTAAGAGAGAGAGACAGGTAAGAGAGACAGGTAAGAGAGAGAGACAGGTCGTGATATACCCAGGAGAGGACCGCTTCAAATACCTGGAGACAGGTAAGAGAGAGACAGGTAAGAGAGAGACAGTTAGAGAGAGAGTTTAGAGAGAGACAGGTAAGAGAGAGAGACAGGTAAGAGAGACAGACAGGTAAGAGAGACAGAGAGAGAGAGAGAGGTCAGGATATACCCAGGAGAGGACCGCTTCAAATACCTGGAGACAGGTAAGAGAGAGACAGGTAAGAGAGAGACAGTTAGAGAGAGAGTTTTGAGAGAGACAGGTAAGAGAGAGAGACAGGTAAGAGAGACAGACAGGTAAGAGAGACAGAGAGAGAGAGAGAGGTCATGATATACCCAGGAGAGGACCGCTTCAAATACCTGGAGACAGGTAAGAGAGAGAGACAGGTTAGAGAGAGACAGGTTAGAGAGAGAGAGACAGGTTAGAGAGAGAGAGACAGGTTAGAGAGAGAGACAGTTAGAGAGAGAGACAGGTAAGAGAGACAGGTTAGAGAGAGAGGTCATGATATACCCAGGAGAGGACTGCTTCAAATACCTGGAGACAGGTAAGAGAGAGAGACAGGTAAGAGAGAGAGACAGGTTAGAGAGAGAGACAGGTTAGAGAGAGACAGGTCGTGATATACCCAGGAGAGGACCGCCTCGAATACCTGGAGACAGGTAAGAGAGAGAGACAGAGAGACAGACAGGTAAGAGAGAGAGACAGGTCGTGATATACCCAGGAGAGGACCGCTTCAAATACCTGGAGACAGGTAAGAGAGAGAGACAGTTAGAGAGACAGGTAAGAGAGAGAGACAGAGAGACAGACAGGTAAGAGAGAGAGACAGGTAAGAGAGACAGAGAGAGAGAGAGAGGTCAGGATATACCCAGGAGAGGACCGCTTCAAATACCTGGAGACAGGTAAGAGAGAGAGACAGAGAGAGAGACAGGTAAGAGAGAGAGACAGAGAGACAGACAGGTAAGAGAGAGAGACAGGTAAGAGAGACAAAGAGAGAGAGAGAGGTCAGGATATACCCAGGAGAGGACCGCTTCAAATACCTGGAGACAGGTAAGAGAGAGAGACAGAGAGACAGACAGGTTAGAGAGAGAGACAGGTTAGAGAGACAGGTAAGAGAGAGAGACAGGTCGTGATATACCCAGGAGAGGACCGCTTCAAATACCTGGAGACAGGTAAGAGAGAGAGACAGTT
>NW_027648165.1:0-5000 GCF_949987685.1 Ammodytes marinus
CACACACACACGCACACTCAACACACACACACTCAAACACACACACACACACACACACACACACACACACTCAGAGAAGAGAGAGAGACACACACACACACCCGTTCCCACAGTCTTAAGTCAAAGCTTTTTTTTTCCTTGTCCCAAAAAGTAGGAAACTATTTAGGAAAAATAGTATTTACACACACACACTGTAACATACACACACACTCACACACACACACACACACACATACATCCACAAACACACACACACACACTCTCTCATATAATACACACACACACACACACACACACTCTCATACACTCACACTCTCTCATATACACACACTCACACACACACACATCCACAAACACACACACACACACACACATACATCCACAAACACACACACACACACTCTCTCATATATACACACACACACACACACACACACTCTCATACACTCACACTCTCTCATATACACACACACACACACACACACACACACTCTCACTCTCACACACACACATCCACAAACACACACACACACACACACTCTCATACACACACACACTCTCATACACACAGACAGACACACACACACACATCCACAAACACACACACCCTCCCTACCTCCGTTGACAGAGTTGCGTGCGGCCTCTCCCAGTGCCTGTGGGTGGGACAGCGAGTGTGGTACGCTGTGGTTGCTGCTACACGGCGGGCTGCTTCCTGTAGCCGGAGGGCTGCTCTGCTGTGATTGGTGGGGAGAGTAGCCGCCTCTGACTGACAGCGGGCTCGACCTATCAGACGAGCCGGATCCTTGGGGGGCGTGTCTGGAGGAGGGGGGGCCACTGGTGCGCCCTGAAACCCCGCTTCTTGGTCCTCCACCACTGCTCTCTCTGGCGCGCTGAGGCAGGGGGATGTATTTACCTTCCCTGGGAGGAAGAATGGAGGAGAGGGGGGAAAATGGTGGTTAAATTATGTTTTCCTTGGAGGGGGGGAGGGGGTTTGTGGTGTAGTGGTTAGAGCCCCCCCCCCCCCCACCCCCATAGAGTCTCAGTCCTCTTCACAGCAGACCCGGGTTAGAATCCAGCCCGGGTCGTTCTCTGCATGTCATTCCCCTCTCTGACACATTTCATCTCTGTCTCTGAGTTTCTATCTAATGGAGTAAAAAAAAAATGCCCAAAAATAATCTCAACCCTAACCCCCTAATGTTAGAGGGTTCCGGTTATAACACATTTCCATCATACAAATATGGATCTTTAAGTTACAGACAGACAGACAGACAGACAGACAGACAGACAGACAGACAGACAGACAGACAGACAGACAGACACACACACAGACAGACAGACACACACACTCTCTCTTTACCTGCTAGTGTTGTTGAACCCAGGGCTGGCTCTCTCTCCCTCTCTCACCCCTAACCCTCTAACCCACAGACAGACAGACAGACAGACAGACAGACAGACAGACAGACAGACAGACAGACAGACAGACAGACAGACACTCTTTAACTGCTAGTGTTGTTGAACCCGGGGCTAGCTCTCTCCTCTCTCTCTCTCTCTCACCCCTAACCCCTCTAACCCACAGACAGACAGACAGACAGACAGACAGACAGACAGACTCTTACCTGCTAGTGTTGCTGAACCCGGGGCTGGCTCTCTCCTCCCTCTCTCTCACCACGGAGCTGTATTTGTCCTCTTCGCTTCGCCCCTCGTCGTTCTCGAGGGAAACCCTGCGGCGGTACTGGCCACTCCCCTCGATCTCACTGGCCAATCGGGACGCTCGGGCCTCTCGCTGTCTGAACGAATCAGACGTCCCCTTCTCCAGCGGCATTCTGGGTAAAAAATAAAAGATATCAATAATAAATATCAAGTTATTAGGAATCCTAATTATTATTATTAAAGGTGAAGTAAGCGGTTTATTTATGTTAATATAAGTGTTAAATCGCTCTTTATTCTTTATTCATACAGTGATCACTTTACATAATGTGCGCGTTTCATAAAGCCGATCTCTCAGTCAGCTGCTCTGCATGTAATCGGCAAATAAACTTTTGGGGGATCCCGAAATTAATATCCAATCACAAGAGAGAACGCTACAAACCGACACCCGTCTCACTCATATATAGTATGTACACTCCATGGTCTCACTGCCGGTGCACGCCAGAGCAACAGATGGGTGAATGTGTATGTGCCTACAATGGCGGAGCAGGTAAAAATCCTTCCCAATGTCTGTTTTGATGGTTTTTATCATGTCTTATCACACTTATGGATCTGAGATGGTGCTAGATAACTCGCTGCTTGGAGACCGCAGTGCATTAATGTGGTGACGTAGGGACGAGCGAGGGGACGGCTAACTGCAGTAACTGACAGGAAGTTAGGTAGAAGAACCATTCCGCTTACAGCACCTTTAATATAATTTTTTTTTTTAATTATTTTTTCTTTTAACCTTAAAGGCCTACTTCACCGGTTTGAATATGAAGGTGTATTGAATTCTGAGATCCTATGTAGTATAAATGTGCGAAAAAAATTAAAATCGGTTCATCCTAGCCTGAGAAAAGGCAGAAAGAGTGTTTTTTTTAACCCTATATTTCTCTTTCTCGTGACATCACAGAAAGAGAAAGATAGGGTTAAAAAAAAACGTACTTTGTAAATATTACTGTGATGTCACAGTAAAAGACATTTATACTACATAGGATCTCAGAATTCAATACACCTTCATATTCAAACCGGTGAAGTAGGCCAGTGTTTCCCCTACCATTATACAGGCCTGGCGGGCCCGCCAGGCCAACGGGACCCCCCGCCAGGCCAACAGCTGCCCAAAAAAAAAAAAAAAAAAAGTAAAAAAAAAAAAAAAAAAAAAAAATATTAATCTTTTTTTTTTTTTTTTTTTTTGTCTGCGCTACGCCGCGCGATGCACGTGTGCATTCGGAGCGCACATGTCAAACAGGGAAACTGACGAGAAAGAACCTTCCTTTATAGGTCCATGGCATAGGCTACACTGGAGATATTTAGGACTCAGTAACAGGGAGTTGAACAGGAAAAAGTGATGAGCAAAACTTAGAAAGTTAAAGTTGCTACGTCGCCATGGCAACCAATCTGTATCAACAGCTGAGACAGCGCAGTAAGTTATCTTGAAAACAGCAGGCTATAGTAGCCCTACAAGCTTTATTTTTTGGTATTTTCAATGCTACTTTATTTTTATGTTTTAAATTGAGAACTAGGCTACATGAAATATAATGGGTCAGAATACAAAATGTTGCTTATTTTGCACACGTTTTGATTGATAGGCTAATCATGATGTGTAGCCTAGGTTAATTCATTTATTTTAAATTAATATTTGATAAATTAAAGAAAATGTTTCATGATCCAGATTATTCCAGAAATTAATACTAGACAGGACATACCTGTCTATATTAGGTCTTCGTGTTTATTGTATTTTATTTTCATATCGATGTGTTTTTCTTCAATAGTTTATATGGCTTGTGTCTCCAAATTATTCCATAAAATTGTTTTAGGCAGGACATATGACAGCTGTTTACAGAGCAAAAAAAATAAAATCAGATTTAGCTTCTCAAAGTGCACCAGTTTGATGCATTTAACTTTAAAAAGGTAAAGGTTTTCTTCCGCAGGGGCATGCCCCAAGACCCCACTAGAAGGTCCATTCTCCCCCAGCAGTCTCAAAAAATCCTGAGGGAAACACAAAATGTACAAACGTACCGAATGTGAAGGCATAACCCTATGCCCTGATTTGTAGCGCGCTGTCAAAAGAGGCTCATCCATAATACAGTTAGTTTTGGTCAATTTCTACTACAAATTTGGTACGCACGCCGCGCGCATACTCTTTATCAGCTTTTACCACCGGGCCTAAAAGCAATTCTAGGGGAAACACTGTAGGCCTTTAAGATCAATGTTATTTTTATTTATTAGTTATAAAATATATATATTATATTGATATTTCTGGTAAGATATGATAAAAATATCAAGTAATCAGAATGCCTCATGGGGGCGACAGAAGTTACACACTGTAGCTTTAAATGTATAAATAGTAAATACTCACGTGTACATGGAGAGGCTGGAGTCGTAGGTGGATTTCACGCCGTACGCTTCCTCGTTGAATTTGAACATGTCGTTTGCGTCCCATCCGTTTGACTGGGAAGAGAAACACATCAAAACTTAGTGAGTGAATGAGTGAGTGAGTGAGTGAGTGAGTGAGTGAGTGAGTGAGTGAGTGAGTGAGTGAGTGAGTGAGTGAGTGAGTGAGTGAGTGAGTGAGTGAGTGAGTGAGTGAGTGAGTGTGTGGCTGTGTGCATGTGTGTGTTTATACGGTGTGTGTGGCTGTGTGTCTGTCTGTATGTGTGTTTACGTGTGTGTGTGTGTGTGTGTGTGTGTGTGTGTGTGTGTGTGTGTATCTGTATGTCTGTCTATCGATCTATCTGTCTGTCTGTCCGTCTATGTGTCTGTCTGTATGTGTGTTTACGTGTGTGTGTGTGTGTGTGTGTGTGGCTGTGTGTCTGTCTGTATGTGTGTTTACGTGTGTGTGTGTGTGTGTGTGTGTGTGTGTGTGTGTGTGTGTGTGTGTATCTGTATGTCTGTCTATCGATCTATCTGTCTGTCTGTCCGTCTATGTGTCTGTCTCACGGATTTTCCGTTCATTGTTGTCTATGTAGTAATTACTTCTGTTGTCTAACCAGCACATATTAAGGGTCTGGTTTCTAGTGTTTACCCAATAGTGTGTAGATGATTTACAAGCAGACTGAGCGTCTAGTGCTTGGTCCCAACCTATATTTTTCCTGTTTAAATCATACAGTCACCAATGTGGAGGTATTGGTATGAATGTCTTTTATGAAAATGTGTGTAGGCCTATCTGTGGGGTGGGTTTTTTATGTTTTGTGTGTTCTTTTTATGGACCTTGAGTCTGACAATAAATGGTAAATGGTAAATGGTAAATGGACTTGACTTATATAGCGCTTTCTAGCCGATTTTCTCAGCCCCAAAGCGCTTTACATATCTTA
>NW_027648165.1:10000-17500 GCF_949987685.1 Ammodytes marinus
CCTGCAAAGAAGAAAAAATGGGTCATGGAATTTTTATAGAGAACAAACATTTTATTTTATTTTTTTATTAAAAAACAAACCAGCGTTCTATCATTATAAAACCACTATTATAATATAATGAATGAGGTTTTTCTTCCCTCAGTCTTCCCTCAGTCTTCTCTTGGCCCAGCTGTCCTGTTAATCCTAACCCTTACATTTTACCATGTGTGATGTCACACTAGTAAAATGTAGGGTTAAGACAGTGAGACTATAAAACACTCTTTCTGCCTTTTCTCAGGCTAGCATGAACCGATTTCTAAAATGTTTGCACGTTTATACTACATAGGATCTCAGAGTTCAATACACCTTCATATTTCCACCGGTGAAGTAGGCCTAGGTCTTTAACGTGAGTGTTATAAGCCAAAAGAAAAAGTGAAAGTGTTAATAGAGCAGTTATACGCTCACTGTCGGTGTCAACATGTGAAGTGGCATTACGTCATAATAAGAGAGGGGGGGGGGGGGGCGCTTCCAATATTAAACACTGTCCCGACCCGGCAGCTAACACCGGCCCTGCAAGCTAATCGGACCAACACATTGAGAACAATAACCCACACGCGAATATAACACACACACACCTAACGACTGACATCACGTCATATCACACCGATTACGTCACGTTTAATCCAATCTGTTCGTCTAGGTAATAATGTCGTAATAAATCCCTTCGCTTGTCATGTTGTTGTGTAGCGATAGACTAGTAAACACCAAGCGGCTAGCTAAAACTCGGCTAACGCGGCTAGCTTAGCTTAGCGCGACACGTAGAATGCACACAATTGACACACACACACGAATTAGCAAACAGGAAAGATTTTGGCGGGTGATTTAGGGGTATTTGAGACGTACTTTTTAGTCATGTGCATCCCCCTCTTGATCCAGAGTCTCCTTAGCAGAGAGAAGTCGCTTGGTTTTGACAGGCCAAACACGATACACGGCTGAAAAACAACAAAACACGGCAACCTCTGCGCTTCATTCGCCCCGAGCCGGCTAAGGGCTGAACACGTGACATGGGCGGGCATCGATTAAAAAGGCTATTTCCACACATTACAAATAATAAAAATATGTATTTAACGCTTGTTTACGTCATTTTATATCAAACCCCACGATTAGGGATGTTAAAATGTGAATATATTTGCGTTTTAACAGTAAGCACCGCACCGCTTGGCTAACCCTAGTAGCTCAAACAAGCGCACCACTAGCAAACCCCGCCTCCGGATTTTGTCTTAGAAGCTGATTGGATGAAAATGTCTGTCAGTCATCTCTAGGCCTTTTCTCATTGGTTGGCTGTCATGTCAATCATTACTCAGACGGGCGGTTCTGTCCCCACAGAGGTCACGTAAGGAAAATCAGCAGATGTTTATGTAGATTATAAAATAAAATAAAAAAATATTCTAACACATTTGAGAGGAAGTAAATTATGTTATACTCCCCAAAAACAGCAGTATAATAATATGTTATATTTTAAGGCATATTTTTCTATATTTTTTTATTGATATTTTGTTTAATTTATTCTATTTTTTTTATCTTATGTATATCTTGTATAGTTAATTCTATATTAAAAGCCAAGATCTATCTGTCTGTCTGTCTGTCTGTCTGTCTGTCTGTCTGTCTGTCTGTCTGTCTATCTATCTATCTATCTATAGTAAGTAAGTAAGTAAGTAAGTAAAGTTTATTTATATAGCGCCTCTCGCAGACCAGGGTCACAAAGCGCTTCACATTAAAAAAAAACACAATAAAACGACACATATACAGAGTCCGTTACAAAGAAGAGTTTCCTAAGAACGTACAAAATATAATACTATACAATATAATACAGAGTACATAGACATAGTGTCTGTCTGTCTGTCTGTCTGTCTGTCTGTCTGTCTGTCTGTCTGTCTGTCTGTCTATCTATCTATCTATCTATCTATCCATCCATCCATCCATCCATCCATCCATCCATCCATCCATCTATCTATCTATCTATCCATCCATCCATCCATCCATCCATCCATCCATCCATCCATCCATCCATCCATCTATCCATCTATCTATCCATCCATCTATCCATCCATCCATCTATCTATCTATCTATCCATTCATCCATCTATCTATCTATCTATCCATCAATCTATCTATCTATCCATCCATCCATCCATCTATCTATCTATCTATCTATCTATCCATCCATCCATCTATCCATCCATCTATCTATCCATCCATCCATCTATCCATCCATCCATCTATCTATCTATCTATCTATCTATAATTCGCTGTTATTTCTGTCACCCTTATAAAAAAAAATCTAACCCTAAAATGAGTAAAAACCATAAAAGTCAAAGAAACAAACCATTCTAAAACACTTAAAAAATATGATTTTTTAAGGTGCTACGAGGAACTTTTAAATATTTCTGAAACAGTCTCATTTCTCCTCTCATGATCATAAATTACATGTCACAGCAAACAAGACCATCAGTGCAAAGAAAGAATGCTGTTTTTATATAGTTTTTCTTAATGCCTTTGTCATGGGTATACGCTCACCCAGGAACAACAGCTGGCGTAGTAAAAACACTACCGCTATTGTCCAAAGGGGGGCGCTAGAATTACCACAAAAACTGAAAGTTCCTCGGAGCAGCTTTACGTAAATAATATCCTCTCTATTTGACTGATAAATGAGTGAAAATGTGTTGAAGAAAAAATCCAGACAAGACACAGGGGGCAAGTTATGTTTCACTATATTTATATTATATCATTAAATTCAATGTAGTACCTGAAACTAACCACAAGGGGGGGGGGGGGCGCACAGTCGCCGCTGGCACGCCGCCCCAATACACACGGTCCCAGCAAAGAGAGAACAGAGACAGAAGAAAGAAGTAGAAGAAGGCACAAAGAGTTTTTTTTTTTTAAACTGAGAAAAAGACAAAGAAGAAAGATGGATGATTAGGGAGGGAGGGAGGGAGGGAGGGAGGTGTATATAGACATAACACTTGAGCGGGATTTTTTTGATTATAATTATTATTATTTTTTTAAATGGTGGTGAGTTAGAATTTTAGAATTTTAAAATAAACAACAGGCAAAGCTTCTTAACTGATGGATGTAGTCGTAGCAACACACACAGAAAGGCACAAGTAGAAAAAAGTAGGTATTTCCATTGACATTTCTCCGGCTAAATCGTTTTTTTTTCCAACATTTTTTTATTTAAACATTTTTAAAAAGGGATAGTTGAATTTTTATTTATTTATTTTCTAAGCGTGTTGCTTCACTTTCAAGTCCAAGACAATGTGACAGAAATCGCTCCTGTTAATGTGTGAAGAAAAAAATAGGCAAAATTGGGTTTGATCGTCACTAAGTTAGCTTAGCTCAAACACTGGTAGTCAATGGGTAGCGTTAGCCTGCCTTCACTCACTGACTGTCGTGTGTAAGGCAGGCTACCGCTCCCCACTAACTACCAGTGTTTGAGCTAAGCTAACTAGCGATTGACCAAAATTTTCCCCCATTTCTTCTGTAAAAAAACTCAAACTCAGGTTGCGTTCCGAATCGCATACTTTCTACTATATAGTATGTAGAAAAAAGATTTAGGATGTCCCGATTCTTGTGGCCAGATTTAGGATGGTTAGAAATACCCGGATGTCCTACTTCATGCGGCCAAGATTGTTAGTGTTGAAAACTGCATCCTATTTGGGCGATTCTGACCCACAATCCAGTGCGCACGTGAAGTGACGTAACATCGACGAAGCCTCCATATGAAAACAAACGGGGATGCGACGGATATAAAAGCAAGAGGCAAGATCAAGGCGCAATGTTATGATGAAATAAGAGAGTAAAGTATGTCCCAATAGTATGCCTACTGCATCCTAACTAGATTCTTTTTATCGTCGGATGTAGTATGTAGAATAGAAAAAAGAAAGAGTATGAGATTCGGAACGCAACCTCACACACAGTCAAAAGGAACGGTTTTCTGTCGCCATTTTCTTGAACCGAAAAATTGAGGCAATAAGCTAAAAAAAAAAAAAAAAAAAAAAAATCTTGAACTATCCCTTTATTGAACCCTTTTTGAACAGAGGATGAGGTTTCGTGGGAGACAGCATGTATAATAATAACAGAATGGAGACTACCATTGTGTTTAGCCTTTGAGAACGAGGCCTTTCCTTATAGCATATCTTCTTTTATATATATATATCTATAACGTTTTTTTTATCCCCTCGAAAAAATAAAATAAAAAAAAAGGCACAAACACATTTTTTTTTTTTTTTTTTTTTTTTAAACTGAATTACAACAAAGATGGAGTTTGGAACATAAACATAGTGTTACACATACACGGAGTAATAAGCATTTTTCAAAATAAAACAAAAAAACGTGTCATAAAAACAAAGAAATAAAATTAATACTATTATTCTGACCGTCATTTATTTTTATTATTATTATTATTATTATTTCCATTAATCAATATTTCTCTCGGAGTTCTGCTATTTTTTTTTTCATAGTGTGTGTTTGTGTGTGACAAAAGAAAGAGAGAGAGAGAGAGAGAGAGATATTTACTATGCGAATCTGAGGTAAATGTATTTTTCCACCGTATTATCCGACACTTTTTCGACCCAAAACACTTCCGCCCAGACAACGTGAGACCGAACTACATTGGAAAAAAATATGTCAATTTAAAGGTGCAGTGTGTAGATTTTATTGGCATTTTTCAGAACAGACTTGGTAGAAATGGAAATATAATATTCATAAAGATGTATTAATTAGTGTATAATCTCTTGAAAATAAAAAATACATTACTTTCTTGACCATCTTAGGTAACTAGCTTCTTGTCCTTAAAGGCCACCGTAGCTTCTGTAATTATTTGAAAGGTAAGGGGTTACCAGGGGGAGGTAGATGCAACTAAAATATTCCAACACTACACACTGCACCTTTAATGCTGAAAATATGAACCCGCTGAAAATATTTTTTAACATTTTCGTCGTTTTACGTAATTAAAAAAAAAAAAAGAAATGCAATAATTGAGCAGTCGGGAGCTGCAACAATTTTTTCTACACAAAAAGCATTATAATAATCCAGATTATGAATTACTTTGTGAAATGTTCGACTTGAATAAAATAAAATAAAATAAAATAAAATAAAATAAAATAAAATAAAATAAAATAAAATAAAATAAAATAAAATAAAATAAAATAAAATAAAATAAAATAAAATAAAATAAAATAAAATAAAATAAAATAAAATAAAATAAAATAAAATAAAATAAAATAAAATAAAATAGTACCAGTACACTACAGGTACATTATTTTGAAAATCCACTCTTAACACATAGAGTGGGAATTATTTTACCTTGTACCATCAAAATAAGAGCGTTTACAGTTCTATTGTTGTTTAATGTTTGAATAGTATGTAGAACTCTTAACCTTGAACTTGTTTTCATTACATATGAAAATTAAAGCTGGGGGTACGTGATTTCTGATTGGTCAAAGTTAACATGAGCTGTACACTTTGACCAATCAGAGCGAGCAGGCTCCGATTCTCTGTTCTTATTGGCTGTTGGGACTGTCCATTCACTTTGGCACGACTTTGTTGGTGTAGTAGAGCGTGTCAGGGAGGGACCATAGGGGAGGGACCTAAGAGAACAAGTGGAGCGGTTGAGGTATTTGGATTCAAATCTCTATCTCCCAACTGCCATTTTCTCCCCCAAAATCCTCCACCCCAGCTTTAAGTTAATCTTAACAAAAGATAATAGGTTGGCTCAACTGTAGAAAGTAATTAAAAAAGTGAAGAGAACTCGTATTTTTAGCCTCAAAAATCAAACTTCTAGTGAGTGACAGCTGAGTCTTCGCACCATGTTTTACAGTGTATAGTGTTACTACTATTATTAATATACATTCAGCCACATGTTCCTCAAATCAGACGTGATTGTTTTTCCGTACCATCAGAGTGTGTGTGTGTGTGTCTGTGTGTGTGTGTGTGTGTGTGTGTGTGTGTGTGTGTGTGCCTTCTCCTAGCCACCGTACCATTGTCTACGTGTATGTAGAGAAGAGTGAGAGTGGGTGTGTGTGTGTGTGTGCGTCTCTCTGTGTGTGTGTGTGTGTGTGTGTGTGTGTGTGTGTGTGTGTGTGTGTGTGTGTGTGTGCGTGGCCCCTTGAGGTATTGAAAGACTGGACTGCGTACCGTCAAAATAAAAGCTTATCCGACTACGAAAAATAAAAAATAAAATTAAGAAATGTACCGCTAGTTAGTGTTGTAAAGCTACGTTAGCTGCATTAGGGCCACCGGAGAGACACAAAATGGAAGGAGGACATTTTTCTATTAATTGTGCACTCCGAGATTATAGTCAAAATGGCGTCCTTAGCTCAGTTGGTAGGGCGTCTCCCCCCCTCCATGGGCCTCGGCCAGCAGCGGACCCGGGTTTCGATTCCAGCCCGCGGTCGTTCTCTGCATGTCACTCCCCTCTCTGGCCCCATTTCACCTCTGTCTGTCTCTCTGCACTGTCAATAAAAGCATAAAAATGCCCAAAAAATATCTTTACTGCAGACTGTATATTCGACATCTTGATTATTTTCTTGAATTACAAAATGAAAGAAAATTGCTTAGAATAATTTCCCAATCTCTTTTTTGTCCCTCCAATGGCCCTTAAAGGCTACCGTAGTAAAGCTGCTCTGACCGTATTTCTGCCCTAGTCTGTCTCTCTCTCTCTCTCTCTCTCTCTCTGTCTCTCTCTCTCTCTTTCTCTCTCTCTCTCTCTCTCTCCGTCTCTCGTATAGTGTTAGTACTTTTTACACATGCTCCTCTTCAACTCTTTTCACTAACAAAATAAAAATACTGGTTATGAATGGCTATGATGTACAGTACACCGCCTCATCCGATCTCACATTCGCTTACACACACACACACACACACACACACACACACACACACATTCTCTCTCTCACACACACACACACACACACACACACACACACACACTCTCTCACACACACACCTTGTTTCCACGCATTTCCACTGTCAAAAGTTGCAAACGGTACCATAATAAGCGACCCCAGCTGTACCTATTTTTGTCACCTTTTCAGAGGGGTGCCAAGCTGTCCCAAGGGTTTCAAAATTGTATCTTAAAAGCGTATGTGAGAGATTGACTTGCCAACTGTGTGTGTGTATCTGTATCTCTCTCCCTCCCTCCCTCTCTCTCTCTCTCTCCCTGCCTCTCTCTGTCTCTCTCACACACTCACAGAAAAAAATAAAAATAAAAATCTAGGTCCATTCGACAAGACAGTGCCCACCCTCTTAATTCTGAATATAGGGTGTTGCCATCTGTGTCCCTACGACCACCAAAAACAGATACAAGTTTTCCTTTGCCCCTGCCTCGATTAGAGCAACCAATGCTGCCAGCTATTGTTGACTGGGTTTTCGATTTGTTATATTGCCGATGGTGTTTATGGTGCTGTACTGTTGATATTGTTGCTGTTGTGGGCTTTGCAGCTAACGGCACTCTGCACTTTA
>NW_027648165.1:22500-25000 GCF_949987685.1 Ammodytes marinus
CAGCATCACAGAGCTGGTGGATATTAAAGACCTTGCGCTCCTCCACCTTCTGTTTGAGGATGCCCCAAAGATGCTCAATAGGGTTTAGGTCTGGAGACATGCTTGGCCAGGCCATAACCTTTACCCTCAGCTTTTTTAGCAAGCCACTGGTCATCTTGGAGGTGTGTTTGGGGTCGTTATCATGTTGCAATACCACCCTGCGGCCCAGTTTACGAAGGTTGAGTGCACGTGGTCAGCGTCGTACACAGAGGTTGGCTTTGGAAAATAGACGTATGAGTGCTGCCAGCATTGCTGAAGGGCTTGAAGGGGTGGGGGGTCAACCTGTCAGTGCTCAGACCATACGCCGCACTCTGCATCATACTGGTCTGCATGGCTGTCATCCCAGAAGGAAGCCTATTCTAAAGATGATGCACAAGAAACCCCACAAAAAGTTTTGCTGAAGACAAACAGACTACGGCTTACTTACTTAACAGACATGGATTACTGCAACCATGTCCTGTGGTCTGATGAGACCAAAATACATTTATTTGGTTCAGATGGTGTTAAGAGTGTGGAGCGGCAACCAGGTGAGGAGTACAAAGACAAGTGTGTCTTGCCTAGAGTCAAGCATGGTGTTTGGAGTGTCATGGTCTGGGGCTGCATGAGTGCTGCCAGCACTGGGGATCTACAGTTCATTGAATTCTAACATGTACTGTGACATACTGAAGCAGAGCATGATCCCCTCCCTTCATAAACTGGGCCGCAGGGCAGTACTGCAACATGATAACGACCCCAAACACACCTCCGAACGACCACTGGCTTGCTAAAGAAGCTGAGGGTAAAGGTTATGGACTGGCCAAGCATGTCTCCAGTCTTAAACCCTATTGAGCATCTTTGGGGCATCCTCAAACGGGAGATGGAGGAGCGCAAGGACTCTAATATCCACCAGCTCCTTGATGTCGTCATGAATGGGTAGAAGAGGGTTCCAGTTGCAACCTGTGAAGCTCTAGTGAACTACATGCCCAAGAGGGTTAAGGCAGTGATAGAAAATAATGATGGCAAAACAAAATATTGACACTTTGGGCCCAATTTGGACATTTTTTCTTAGGGGTGTACTCACTTTTGTTGCCAACAGTTTAGACATTAATGGCTGTGTGTCGAGTTATTTTGAGGGGACAGTAAATTTACACTGTTATACAAGCTGTACACTGACTACTTGACATTGTATCAAAGTGTCATTTATTCAGTGTTGTCGCATGGAAAGATATAATGAAATATTTGAAGAAATGTTAGGGGTGTACTCACTTTTGTGAGATACTGTATATGAGACCCTTTCTAAGGGAAAAATAAATAATTTAAAAAAAAAATTTCAGCTATTATGCACTAAATTAAATGTACTTATGGATATTATAATTACTTTCTACAAAATCTGCTAGGAAATAAAACCCAAAATTCTACACACTGCAGGTTTAAAACCTCTCCAAATGTGTTTCTAGTTCAGCCCAATACAAGTCATCCTTCTCGTAGGGCTGGAGGATGCATTGCATTTCAATTTATATTACTGCTTCCCTCCATCATGAAAACAACATAATCGTAATAAAACGATCATTGAAACTCTCCTTTCTCAACCCCACACCGCTCTTAAAATTCACTAACTTTTCTCCTTTACTGTTGCAGTCCCGACCCCAAAAAAGTTGTTCCGTGTTCTCACCCCCCAAAGGCCCATTCTGAGCCAGGAAAAACCCTGGATATAGCAGCCTTTTCCTATATAACAGTACTGAAGGGACCTACATGACACCTCGTTGACTCTTTATTCAGGGGAGGGAGATGGTAATGAATGCATGGGACACAGATGACGGGGTTTGTTTTTTTAAACCAAAATATGTGGTTCTAATCCCCCCAAAAAAACACACATTTAATATGTGGATTTGTTCAAGAGATCTATTGGAGTTTAAACAGTAGAGTTCCCCAGTACTCTATATATGGAGAAAATCCGTTATGAGATTTCAGGGAAAGCAGAGAAGTTTAAACAGATATGTCAGCCTTTCCTGGACTATATAACAGAACTGAAGGGACCTACATGACACCTCAGAGAAGTTTAAACAGATATGTCAGCCTTTCCTGGACTATATAACAGAACTGAAGGGACCTACATGACACCTCAGAGAAGTTTAAACAGATATGTCAGCCTTTCCTGGACTATATAACAGAACTGAAGGGACCTACATGACACCTCAGAGAAGTTTAAACAGATATGTCAGCCTTTCCTGGACTATATAACAGCACTGAAGGGACCTACATGACACCTCAGAGAAGTTTAAACAGATATGTCAGCCTTTCCTGGACTATATAACAGTACTGAAGGGACCTACATGACACCTCAGAGAAGTTTAAACAGATATGTCAGCCTTTCCTGGACTATATAACAGTACTGAAGGGACCTACATGACACCTCGTTGACTTTTTATTTTCTGCTTAACATTTTCCTTTAGTTTAAACAATGTAATTGGACGTCCTTAGA
>NW_027648164.1:0-19130 GCF_949987685.1 Ammodytes marinus
CGCTCTGAATACTATAGCACTCTGGTTACACTGAGAAGATGATTGTCATTATATTCACTGTAACTCCTACTTTTTCCTGACTGGTTTTATTTACAGTTAATTAGAGTTTGTATGTGAAGTCATTAAGACAAAAGGATTTAACCCATATTCACAGCTATGCAAAGTGTAGTCGTGGCTTTTAAAGACACGTAGGAATTAGGTTTGTTCAGTATTTATTGTCATGATTTGCCAGAAAAGTTCACATCCAAAGCCAACTGTGAAAGTCATTTTTTCCAAAGATGAAGAATGTGTCATATTTAAAATTCCCTGAGTTAAAGCAGGATGCATTAAAAGGTTATTAAAGTGAATAAAATAATTTACTGCATTTGAAACCGTTGAATAAACCCTGATTGAATGAGTTCAGCTTCCTAACAGACTTAGTGTGACTGCTGAAGGCTCCGTGTGATCTCTGCTACAAGGTGAGTAGTTTAACAGAACACATATATTTTATTCAATATTTTAATTCACATTTGAATCTGTTTGTCAAAGCAAAGACAATTAGGACCACATGTGAAAAGTGTATTTTGATGGTTACAATACTTACAATACAAAAAGTCACCTGGAAAAAGTGGTTAATCCAGAAACTAAAAAGTTCATATTTGCTCTTCACAGGAAAAAAAAAAAAAAAAAAAAAAAAAAACATTTAAAATTATTATTAATTATTAAAAAACATTTGTTTATAGTTAACAAAGATTAAAAAACAATAAGCAAATATATTCCCCATCAGGTGAGCTGACTTGCCAGATTCCTGGAGGGTGAAAAGAACAAAGATGTAATTAAATAAATAAACAAATCTGGATTTTCTATTATCTGGGGCTCTTCAGTAGATGTCCAATTAGAGAGGCAATGGACCACTATCTATGGACACATTAAAATAACAATTCATTCTCAGTTTCATTCAATCAAAAACTCCATGATGGCTTGTTCCATCCAAACAGACACCTGTTCTTGTCTTGGTGAGTATCTGCTATGATGTAATAAATCAGTCAGACATTTTGATTTGAGCCTCAAAAGCACAATGAGCTATAACTTCAGGATATATTCAGCTAGAGACTGAAGTGCTGTTGTGAATCTGGTTTGGTCTCTCGTTGTGTTTTCTGGTCCAATAGTGCCATCTAGCGGCAGTCAGTGGATCCTACCAGCGTTGAATCTTCCTCCTCCTGATGCAGGAAGTTGAGAGGCAGCAAAGTGAAAGTAAGACCTATTATAAAAGACGGTTGGATTTATGAAAACGTCCACTTTCTAACACGGAGCGAAACCCACATCACTTGCCTTGAGCTCACTGAGGGAGAGGGAAGCGTCACTGTGCCAAACAGGTGGACAGGTAAGTGCAGTGGTGTAGTCTTGTTTGTAGTGGGTATACTGTGATGATGGTTTACACCGTGGTTAGTTTACAAAGTTGTTGTTGCAGTAGGTGCAGCAAAGACAAAAACATTTTGCCTCTTACTAGCGATAGTAAGTGATATTTGGGGATCTGGGTGTCTCTCCCAGAACCTGTTTGAGCTACTGCACGATTTTGAAAAATGCTTTCAGACCATGGATTCTGAATTCTGTTTTAGAACCATTGTTTTTAAACATTATTCCGACATCAGCCGGCCGACATTCAGGAGGGAGGGGGGCGCGCGGTGTCTGTGAAGGAGGGGGCTAGCTGTCACTCAGGAAGATCTGAATGACATGACTTCCTTGAAAAATCGAGTGACACAAAGTCTAACGGCTCTGTCACTACACGATGTGAGCTCATATGCCACACAGATGGGTCGTCTGAGGTGGAGGACTTTTCTTATTCTAAAGTGTTTGCGGGTGTCTCGAGACAGAGTAGCGCAAGTGAGCTGGCGGCAGTGTGTGTGTGTGTGTGTGTGTGTGTGTGTGTGTGTGTGTGTGTGTGTGTGTGTGTGAGCGAGGAGAGCGAGCGCTAGCGTGTGTCAATAAAGTGAAGCAATGAACGAATGTGTGTGTGTGTGTGTGTGTGTGTGTGTGTGTGTGTGTGTGTGTGTGTGTGTGTGTGTGTGTGTGTGTGTGTGTGTGTGTGTGTGTGTGTGTGTGTGTGTGTGCGCACAAGCGAGATAATGCAGACACACTCCCGGTAGAAGTTAAGCGTGTCAGGAACACCGCCTGTGCGCTTGCTTGTGCGCGTGTCATCTCATTAGCATCTGTACTTTGGCCACGGCACACCTCTCCCAGGTGTGCCGTGGCCAAGGGGCCGTTCCGTGCTGGAATACGGATGGCGTGGTCACACTAGCCAAACGTTCTAGACTTAGTATGCAAATTAGCTCGGGCACGGGGCCGCGGCCCTAGTGTGAGTGGCCCCTTAACCCCGAAATAACATCCTTGGAGAGGGACAGCATAGACATAATAGAGGAGGCACAGGAAAAAGTCTATTTGCATTTAGTTTTGCAGGTATTGAACCAAACATTTTAAACCTGCAGTATAGCATTTTGGGTTTTATTTCCTAGCAGATTTTGTAGAAAGTAATTATAATATCCATAAGTACATTTAATTTAGTGCATAATAGCTGAACATTTTTTTAGATTATTATTTTTTTCCCTTAGAAAGGGTCTCATATATGTCCATATTTCTGCATATTTTGGACCAAGGCCTAGTGCCGCCATCTTGAAAGTGTCATAGTTGGAATGTCATCGAGTGCATTGTTTAGAAATTAGAATTGTGTAATATGACATCATCAAGAAAGTTCTACAAAGTTCTAGAATGCAACACTCCCTGGGTAACCCCACCCCTTTAGAATAATAACAGAAGCTACAGTGGCCTTCAAGGACAAGAACAATTCTAAATTTTAAACAATGCACCTGATGACATTCCAACTATGACACTTTCAAGATGGCGGCACTAGGCCTTGGTCCAAAGTATGCAGAAATATGGACATATATGAGACCCTTTCTAAGGAAAAAATAATAATTCAAAACATTTTTTTCAGCTATTATGCACTAAATTAAATGTACTTATGGATATTATAATTACTTTCTACAAAATCCGCTAGGAAATAAAACCCAAAATTCTACACACTGCAGGTATTTTCTTTTACAATTTTTACAATACATTTGTATTAAGCAGGATTTAGTTTTTGTTTTTATTTCCTTCAAAATGATCCATACATAATTATATTGATTATTAATATGTACATCTAATGGTATGGTTGTTTAAATACAATATCCATGTAAATATTTAAAATCGATTTTCTAATCATACCCAAAATCATGTACCTTAAATGGACAAAGACCAATTTAATAAATGTATGTAATTTGCCCAAACCATCTCACCAATGATACCCCTTGTTCTGGGACTGTTGGATCTCTCTATATTGACTTGATGATATTTTGTGACATTTTATTTTAATTTTTGATCAGATCAGGTACCAAAGGCACTGAGCAGCAGCTGATGGGGTTGACCATCATCCGAGGAGACTTTGAGGTCCATATGTAAGTGTCTCTCTCTGATATATTCTCTGTATGATTTGGTCTAGAGGAGACAATCGATTCTCAACCTGGTGGGTCAGGAAGAGATTGTTTTTCGTGGGTCACAGGGAGTAAATAAATGTAGTTATATATTTTGAGGATGATGTTTCCATTAAATCTCCAATACCAATGATGAAATGTCCTCCTTATGAAACATAAACATAAAGTTTGCCACATATTGACAGCTCCATATTCCAGCCTAAATACCCAACTAGCTGATTATGGAGTGGTCGTTTCTCCCCAAAAATCTGCCAGCTCAAGGTCTGTGAAGGTTGGCCACTTTGAAAGTTCATCTTCATCTGAAAAATTTAAATTGCCAGCATCTCTTACAGATTACCTGGCCTCTGAAAAGTGGATGTGAGGTTTGTTCAGTTTAATGTTACTACAGGCTCAGACCAGTGTACTTGCTCTAAACATTCATATTCATATTTGTCTTGTTCTATGCTCCAAAATAAGACTAAACACAGAGGGTATCTTTCCAAGATTGGTTGATTGGTATGACAGTTCCCAGTGGTGCAGTTTGTGGTTAGCTGCATAGAACTAGCATCGTTAACACAAATCTGCAAACATTTCATACTAGTCACAAACATAATGAATTAATGTACAGTACAATTGTCAAAGCAGTTTCTGTTCATTTTGAGATTATTTATATGACACATTTCATACAAAAATATTGAATATAATGTGAGTTACTATCTACAAAAAGCCAATTAGAAAAGTAGAAACCTGGAGAATAGGAGACACTGTCCATGGTTAACCGGTTAACTGATAAGAAGATATTAAACCTGTCGATACTAATGGACAAACAATTAAATCATCTTAATTTCTCGCCAAAATCAAAAAAAAAATTGTGTTGCATTTGAACAAATCAATAATATTACTGAGCCGACCTGAACACATCACATTTGACACTGTTTGCAACTTTTTTTCAAGTGAACTAGCTCTATATCCTGGATTTAAGAACTGGATTACTATTTTTAACTGACTTTTTACACCGTCCGGTGGTGTGCTTACCACCGCTGCTTTGAATGACTGTTGATGCACGCGGTGCCATGTCGACGTCTGTAAACAGTTCCGCGCCTACCAGTGACGTATTAATCGTGCAACTCAACGAATTGGTAACTAAATTTGTTGCCAACGCTTTTAATAAACGATTTTTGTCGATTTGTTGTTGCATCCCTCAAAAGTAATAGTGAGAGTGAATTACTTCAGATTTTTGTTTAGCGAGATACTATTCGATAAACCAAATGTGATATTACAGTGATGCCTACTCCTCCGGTTTTCTTCAATTTAGCATCAGTTTAGACAGACCTGAAAAAACCTTAATCTGTAAGAGTTAAGATGTTTTCCGTAATATTAAATACAACGTCACAGGCATTAACAGTTAGTGATTTAATGATCATTTTATTTGACTTGGTGCTTTGTTCTCCAGATCATTGAAAGTGTGTCTGTGCGCAGAACATACAGAGGGACGGACACATGGCTTGTACATCACACTCTGCCAAAGATTACGTCAGCAGTGCCAGACGCCACCTGGTGAGAGAATTAAAGAATCACTCAGTGATTTTGGAGAACTTGTATCAGCAACAAGTTTTAGGTGATGAAGAAGTCAGTAAAATAAAAGCAAAGGATGACTACGATAAAACCAGAGCTATACTGGACTCTGTCATCAAAAAGGGGGAGGCGGCCTGCTACGTGTTACTCAAGATTATTGACATTACGAGGAAGAGGATCGTAGAGAGGACACCTTCTCAAAACAAGGAGTTTGACCTGCACCAGTGGATCAGCTGCTTTCCTTTCAATGAAGACCCACAAATGGATACAACCTACTTACAAGGTATTATGAAGCAGAATTCTGAAGAATTCTGACATTTTTTTTTTTTTTTATGTTGTGTTTTGATATTATGCACTTTCATTGTGATGTGTGCAAATATTGATCTTTTATTTGGTTTAAAGAGGACCTATGATGCTTTTTGACTTTTATGACCTATAAACGTTGTTATGATGATTCATAGTCATGCTTAACCATACTAAATTATCAAATAATGACTTACATGCATTTCGACGTATTCCCTGCTGACCGTCTGGGGTGTCTGTGCAGAGCACTAAACACTATTCTAGCCAGTCGAGAAGTCACGTCTTCAAAGCGGTCTACCCTTTCATAATTTGTGACGTCGCATAAAAATTTGTGACGTGACCACGCGGATGTTTCCATGTATGGTAATGCTGTCACTTCCCTGTTCGCGTCTGCCTCGCGCCCTTATAGGTCCATGCTCGCGCTTCCCGCCACTGAAAGTGTTCCGGAAGGAAGGTAACCAATCACAACGGAGTGGGGTTTGCAGGAGGGGGGGGAGGAGGGTAGCGGAGATGGCCGATGCACAGGCGGAGGGAGCAGAGATTGCCAAAGCACACACACTCAAGTGTTGACAGGACGAGCTGGATCGCCAAAATAAGAGAAAGAGCTTCCCGAAAATCTACATAGTTTTTTGTGATGTGATTCGTGTCAGGTTGCTCTATAGCAGTGTAAAACAAGAAATTAAGACCAGAAAAGTAGTATAATAGGTCCTCTTTAAGGTCACAACGGCTTTTAAATAATATATTTATTTCCCCACTGCTGTTTTTGTTCAGGTCCAAAGTCGTGCCACAGATATCAGGCAAAGCTGAAGGCAAAGGCAAAAAAAATGTCAAAAGAGTTTTGGATGGCAAACACAAATCTGTTTAAAGTAAAAAACTACAAGCCTGATCTGTCGTACGTGTCACTTGTGTTGGATACAAAAGGAAGCGTTTCTCCATATAAAATAAAGAAATCTAAGAGCAAGAAGAGCCGAATGTCTCGCCCTAAAAAGCTAAGGACATACATCCCGGAGGGTAAACCAGAATATTCCCCAAGTGACCTGCTGAAAACAGATAAAAACATACTCTTGGTGGGTAAGCCAGGAATTGGAAAGACAGCATTCACTCACGAACTGTTGAGACTCTGGGCAGAAAGGGACAACAAGGAGCTGGATTACATGTTTTACTTTGACATGAGAGAAACATGCCGCATCATGACGGCCAGGACTCTGGAAGATCTTCTCTTCTCTGTGTTCAGTGAACCAGATGAAGGAAAGGAAGAGGTCTTACGGGACATAAAGAACTCTGACAATGTTACAGTCATTCTGGATGGAGTCACAGGTCTCTCTTCTTCAGTGGTGGAGCAGCTTGTGAAGAAGGACCTTCTCCCTGATGCCAAGGTCATCTTAACTTGCAGACCGGAGGATGAAGAAGAAGAAGAGTTCTGTTCTAGGGACTTTCTCAGAGTGGAAGTGAAAGGCTTTAGTGAGCAGACCATAAACACATACTTATCTGCTATTCTAGGTGAAAACCAGGAGAAAGTTTTAAACTTGGAGTTGTTAACTCTTTGTCATGTCCCAATGTATGCACTAATGGTGGCCGCCTGCTTCTCCTCTGAGACACCAGATGCCTCTCCACAGCCATGCAGTATAACTGAAATATACATCCAAATAGTTCGTTTTTGCCTTCAAATGAACAGCAACAAAACAAAAAACAAAGATCTGAATCCATTCATCAAGAAAAAGAGAAAGCAAATACTATCTCTGGCCGAAGTGGCTTTTAAAGCCACTGAAGCAAAAACTGTGATACTGACCGAACTCACCTGTAAAGACAGCTGTGTCCTTTCCTTCCTGAAATTACTTGCTATCAGAGTCGCCCACACTGAGACGGAAACCACATATGCATTTCTCCATTACACAATGCAGGAGTTTTTTGCAGCACTTTGGCTCTTGAAGAATTCAGATAAAATCAAAGATGTTTTCCAGCAATGTCTCACGGAGGAGATGAAACACATGAAACATTTGATCCCTTTCATGTGTAGATTGTTGAGTCAGAAGTATCCTACTTTGATGACGTGTCTCATTCCAGCTCAGGAGCTTAAAGATACATCTAACTGGTTCTTCAACGAAGTGATAACCACATTTTCCCCTCGTCTGTGTAACCAAGATGATATGAGTGCTGTGGACAGTGATGATGCTCTGGACATACTGTTCTTATGCCAGTGCCTTTACGAGTCCCAGTGTCCGGAAGCATGCATCTGCTTTCTGGACAAACTGAACTACCATCTTGATCTCAGTGGAGAGAGTCTTGATCCCTACCTCTGCTGTGCTGTGGCCTATGTGGTCGCTCAGTCCAAGCAGAGGAAGGTATATCTGAACCTTAAGGATGTGACGTTGTCAGAGCTAGGAATGAGACAACTGCTTGGATGCTTGAAGAATGTCCAATGGTATGTATAAGCAAGTTAACTCTGAGTGTCAAATTACTGCTAAGATTACAACATATCTAATTAAGCAGCATTGAATTAGTTGTTTTCATGTAACCACTTCTTTCTATTAATGAATCCATGAGAATAAAAAAAATGAATTGACCCCCATGACCCCGATCAGGATGTCAGTGTAAAATATTGATGGAGATTATTAATTGATATTAATTAATTTTGATTATAATTAAGATAGTACTTCTTTAATATTCCCACTCTCTGAAGATGTTTATGATACTGTTCTGTTACTTCTCTAATAAGGAGACGGTCTTCACTTTCTCTTCAATTCTAGGTGTGAGTCTCTGTCACTGCAGCTGTGGGAGATTTTCCTTCTCAGTGAAGGGAACATGGTCTACACCAGTTTGCTCGGCCTGGATGGAAATCAGCTGCACCTTCCAGTTAATGGTAAAAAGCAGCTGTTTGAAAGAGCAGTAAAAGTCATGAAGGAGATGGCTATCAAAGTTAATGTCCGCCTCCACTGGGATAGAGCAACTTCTGTCTGCCACAGTCTGTGCGAGTCGCTCTCCACGGTTTTGCCATATATCAGCTCACTCAGGTCTGTAATGGTATTTAACTTTGACTTTTAACTTTATCTTTAACCCATTTGTACACATTTGATCCTTTCCTTAAAATCGTCAATCAATCAACTATCAAAATGTCAAATCCTTTTTTTGGGTGGTTGAATTACTTGATTTAACAACAGTTTATTATGCAAGTTTATTTTTCTGCTGGGTCTGCTATATGCGCCTCCTAATGATAAATATGACAAAGACTGGATAAAAAATAGGGATGGGCAGATAAAAACTAAAAAACGTGTTTAAGGTTTGGCGCTATTGGAGCTCCCATTTCTATGTTGTGATCAAATGAACCGGTTGTAATACAATGAGTACGGACACATAAACTACCAAAGTAAGATCATTGTAGGAGATTTCATACTATATTTTACAAAGATGTTTGAGTAATAAAAATCCTACGTCAGGTTTTAATCAAATGTAAAGACTTTTTCCCAATCCAAATCAAAGGACAGAGTGTTTTGTATGTTGTAGAACTCATAAAGTCCCCTGAGGAAATTTTTAAATATGATTGATTTGACTTAAAGCTGCAGTTGAGAGTTTCCCAGCGCTCTACCTGCTGTAGCTCCTCCCTCCGAACGACAGCTACGCGCGTTCATGTGAATTCAGTTACATTGACAGGAGACAGACACCATGTCCCATTCCGAGGTGATTAAACATTAGTAATGATAACTACATACGTACATATTGAGCATACATTTTAATCACAGACATACCATGTATGTTAGCTTAAAATCATTGTAAGTGTGCTGGTAGGCCTAACAAAAGTAGCTGTAACAGCCAGGCAAGATAGCAAACTAATTGTAACAGAGCGGAGAGGTGTGTGTGTATCTCCTACTATCTATGCTCCTGCTCTGACCGCAGCTGGGAGGGGCTGCTCGGGGCTGCTGCGCGAGGAGGGGGCTGCGTGTCAGTGCTCCCGCTGCTCGTTGAGAAGAGGTGATACTTGCTTTGACGAAAAAAGTCACCAATAACACCAGAAAAAAAAGCTAGATTTGTTGCTTGTCGCTGTTTTGAAAAAAAAAGTCGCCAGGGGGGCTGAAAAGTCACTAAATATAGCGACAAAATCGCTTTGAGTTGGCAACACTGAGCACAGGACGAGGGCTATATAGGGCCAGCGGACGTCCTGCTGCTAGCGGCAGGCAGCCTAGGGGCAGAGGAAGGGGACGAGGTCGCGGTCGGAGAGGTCTTGACGTGATAGGGCAAGAAGACATGGCCGGTGTACTTTTTTTCGAGCTCTCTCCGTCTCCCTTTCAGCAGTTAGCTTTTCAACATTCGTCTTTCCTCGTTTTTTTGCTGTCTTAGCGGTGTTAGTTGTTGGTATCCTGGGAATGGTAAATTGAGGGTTCGTTTGTGAAGACATTGCTACTCGCTGTCCGCCGTAGTAGCCTAGTACCAAACAGTAGGCTAGTGTCAGACTGCTAGGGTCGTGAACGCTCACGCAACTGACGCATCAACGTCGTTGCCAAGGTCCCACAGCCAATAAGAACGGAGAATCTGACCTCGCTCTGATTGGTCAAAATTAATATGAGCGGTGGCAATTTTGGGGGGCAGCACACAGAGGCAGGGGGGAGCAAAGTGATAAAAAAATATTTTCAGACCACTTCACCTACATATAGCTGAATGGCTATTATGACAGTTTTGCCAAATATTACAGTAAAAAAACTCTCAACTGCAGCTTTAACTTATCTCATCCTCATGATTTCAGCTTCGTGCCTCATGTATCACGACCTTCAGAAGAAGCCAAGTTGTTTGGGAATCTGTTCTGTGCAGCAGCAGAGAGAGAACAGCAGACAGGAGAGAAGACACTGAAGCTGTTATCATCAGTCTTCAGATATAGAGGATCCACAGATAAGTGGTTTGATTTCCTGTTTAACCTGTTCTCACATGTGAAGGACTTTGAGACTGAAACAGGACTGAGAGTCCTTCCATCATTACAGTCAGTTTTCCAGTCAGCTCCTGCAGTCTGGTTCATAGACCTCTCAGAGAGAAAGAGCTCCATCCTCCTGGAAGTGCTGAAACTCCAACCAGAGAAGAAACCAGTGGAGCTGAGAGGCTGCTCACATGAAGAGAGTGAAGTGAGGAGTTTCCTACAGTGTCTGCCTTATATCTCACGGCTCAGGTAAATTAACTGGACTTCATATGACTTCAGTGAACATTTGTAACTCACTGCTAGTTTTAAGATTTGGATGAGCTGCTCATTCATTGGCTCCCTGCTTGCTACTGTAATTCTAGCAGAGCCAATCAGTGAGCGGTTATTGAGCAGGATGTTTGAACAGTGAATAAACCAGAGGACTGAATGAGAGGATTTAGTTCAAGTGTTTTTTAACACAATAAACTAAATGTCATGTCATCAGGAAGTGATAGTATTCCTCTGAACATCCTCCCTATTCTTCACTACTACATTATGAAGTTTCACAGAGTTTTACTGAATGATGTTTAAACTAGTGGTCCAGTGTTCCAGGCTTTGAGCTGATTGATTCATAAATGTTTAGGTTGAAGTTTCTCTTTCAGCCATCCTGTTGGTTCAGGAGTGGTGCTCCAGTTTAACATACAATCTTTTATAAGGAGATGAGGATACTCGTCTGTAGCATGACTCTCCTGGTTTTTATTCCTTAAACATCTTTTGAAGAATTGTATATAGTAACAGCCTAAAATCCACATGTTGGAATCATTGTTGCTTGAATTACAGGTTTATTGAATTAACTGTATTTTTCTCATTAGTGGATTTTATGGCCTTTTAGCAGATACACTACATATCAGTAATGCATTGCTCTGTTTCTAGTGTTGACATCTAATCATAACAAAATGTTCAATTATTGTTGCAGTATCTACATGTTAGAAGGTGGAGCCAAGTTGTTTGGGAATCTGTTCTGTGCAGCAGCAGCGAGAGAACAGCAGACAGGAGAGAAGACACTGGAGCTGTTACTGTCAGTCTGCAGATATGAAACATTCCCTTTAGATGACATGGATGATGATGATGATGATGATGATGATGATCTCATGGATCAGTGTGAGTTCCTGTTTGACCTGTTCTCACATGTGAAGGACTATGAGACTGAAACAGGACTGAGAGTCCTTCCATCATTACAGTCAGTTTTCCAGTCAGCTCCTGCAGTCTGGTTCATAGACCTCTCAGAGAGAAAGAGCTCCATCCTCCTGGAAGTGCTGAAACTCCAACCAGAGAAGAAACCAGTGGAGCTGACAGGCTGCTCACATGAAGAGAGTGAAGTGAGGAGTTTCCTACAGTGTCTGCCTTATATCTCACAGCTCAGGTAAATGAACTGGACTTCACATGACTTCAGTGAACATTTGAGGAGTTGTGTTCTTACATATACAGCAACTCACTGTACATGTTAATGGTGAGGTAATGTCTTAAACTGATCAGTTCACATAAACATTAAGTCACTGTCTATAGTACGCTGGATTGGCCTCTAATTCATTTGCTACTGTAATTCTAGGAGAGCCAATCAGTGAGCATTGAATGAGCAGGATTTAAACAGTGAATAAACCAGAGAACTGAATGAGAGGATTTTGCTCAAGTGTTTTCTAAGACCATTAAAACAAATTACGTCATCAGGAAATGATAGTATTCCTCTGGAAATCCTCCCTATTCTTCACTACTACATCATGAAGTTTCACAGAGTTTTACTGAATGATGTTTAAACTGGTGGTCCAGTGTTCCAGGCTTTAAGCTGATTGATTAGTAAATGTTTAGGTTAAAGTTTCTCTTTCAGCCATCCTGTTGGTTCAGGAGCGGTGCTCCAGTTTAACCCATTGATGACGGCTGCTGCGCGATGCCACATTGGCTCTCCTGCCTGATGCTGCGTCGCGCAGCATTATTACTTTATCTAATTTTCATGGCATTCCCAGCATAGAATGCACTGTCATTGGTTCAATTACACATGAGGTGGGTTTTGTTGATTTTTTTAAGACCACGTGACCACCCAAAAGTTGTGTGGTTTGCCGAAAATCACGTCAATCAAAAAAATTTAAAATTTAAAAATTAAACAAAATAATAAAAAAAATACGCCGGCTATGTCAGCGACAGAACAGTTAGTGGCGTTTGGTGCGCAGAATCAAGGTCTACTATAGACTACTGACGAAAATCACACAACACATTGCATCTATTTATTAACAATATTTAATAATTTTCTAATTCATCCAATTTTGACGATTTTTAGAAATATTCGTTGGTTTGTAAGCGGTAAGGGAGCATGTTTAAATAAAACCTGTGAACCTTAACTTTTAAATGTATTTTATTTCATGTTTCTATGTGCTACATAGGCTTAGATATTAAGGTTTTGGTAGACTTGACAATTCGTACAATTTTTTCAGAAAACCCTCAGGCATTAAGGACATGCATCCTAGATCGCCATAGTCATCAATGGGTTAACATACAATCTTTAATACGGAGAGGAGCATACACATTTGTAGCCTGACCCTCCTGGTTCTTTAAACATTTTGTGGAGAATTTAATTCAGTAAATCCACATAAAGCCCTGGTAGAATCAGTCTTACTTGAATTACAGGTTGATTTAATTAACTGTATTTTTCTCATTAGTGGATTTTATGGCCTTTTAGCAGATACACTACATATCAGTAATACATTGCTCTGTTTCTGCTGTTGACATCTAATCATAACAAAATGTTCAATTCTTGTTGCAGTATCTCTGTCTGGTTTGAAGGTGGAGCCGAGTTGTTTAGGAATCTGTTCTGTGAAGCAGCAGAGAGAGAACAGCAGACAGGAGAGAAGACACTGGAGCTGTTATCATCAGTCTGCACATATGAAACATTCCCTTTAGATGACATCTATGATGATGATGATCACATCTATCAGTGTGATTTCCTGCTGAATCTGTTCTCACATGTGAAGGACCATGAGACTGAAACAGGACTGAGAGTCCTTCCATCATTACAGTCAGTTTTCCAGTCAGCTCCTGCAGTCTGGGAGATAGACCTCTCAGAGAGAAAGAGCTCCATCCTCCTGGAAGTGCTGAAACTCCAACCAGAGAAGAAACAAGTGAAGCTGACAGACTGCTCACATGAAGAGAGTGAAGTGAGTGAAGTGAGGAGTTTCCTACAGTGTCTGCCTTATATCTCACGGCTCAGGTAAGTGAGAATGAGACTGTATATTCAATAATATTATGTATAATCTCCCATTTTGTCCATGTTTGCCTTTAATAGAAATTTATAAAAGAGAAATATAGATACAGGACATGGTGTGTATATCAACAATCCCTACATGTGCTTTCTCTAAATTTCATCCTTGATGAAATACATTCTTCATGAGATGGTTTATAAAGCAGTTTGTCCTGTACGTTACCTTTGCTGTTGTCACACTTCCTCCATACTGTTGCAGCTGTGATCCAGACTTCTTCCAGAGTGTTTGTACCATCGTCTCTGTGAGCTCCAGAGGGGAGGTGGAGCAGTTGGCCTCTCTGCTGCAGCTTCCCAGGATCACCCTGCTGTTAGCAGGAGAGTTACCCAGGAAAACCTGCAGGTCTGTGGGCAGAGTTCTAGGACTCAGTGGCTCTAATGTGGATCTCATTCTCACACCCAGAAAAATATCTGTCAGAGGAACGTTTCTCCTCTTTAGACGTATACCAAAACTACACAGTCTGAGGTATGCTTTTATATAATCACTAGACTGTCTTTCTTATAACACCATCTTGTTTAGTTTGTCCACTTTGGTAGGTACAACATTTATGTAACATATTCTTTTCTCTCTCTTCTATGTTGAGGCTTTCCATCGACATGGCCTTGCTTCTGTCTCAATGGGTAAGAAGAGGGAGAATGGAGAGGCTGTTTGCTGTTGAAGAGCTTTCTCTTGCCGCTAAGACAACACCCCCTTCAGACAGAGTTCTGTTGAGGGTTGTGAGTAGTTTGGCATATCTGCTGAGATACTGGAAGGTCACACAGCTACACCTGACTGAGTTCAGTGTTCCAGCTCAGGCTCTCATTCCACTGCTGCTTCATGATGGTCCTCTAACAATCAAGTAAATGTCTTTTCTGAGCATTATAAAAACACATACTGATCAATTTAAATGACATAATGTATTGTTCATTTACTTTTAACTATGATATCTTCACACATTTCTATCTTCAGGCTGAGTGAGAAGATGAACCAGCAGCTAGTTTCCATCCTTAATGAAATCCAGGACAAAGTCTTGACCTGGTCGTTCTTGAGAAAGGTGGATGGAGACCTGACGTCCTGCAGTCTGAATCTGGAGGTGCTTCTCTACCTGCTGGAACAGTCTCCAGCTCAGATCATCACAGTGAACCTGAGGAAGAACCGTGTGTTAGAGGAGAGCATCTCACATCTGATTCCCTTCCTGGACAGAATCCTCTTCAAAAGGTGATCAGTTTTCTTTCTTGATTATACCCTGTGTATATATATATATATATATATATATATATATATATATATTACATTACATTACATTACATTACATTACATGGCACATTGAGAATCTATCGGAAGACTTTTTTCAAGAAAGATCCTATTTAACCCATAACTTCTGACCTCAAAAGCAAAACTAATTAAACATAGATGGGCAGTTCAAATTATGCTTTGGAAGTTACTTTTTCCTATAGTTCATTACATTCTTAAATTGATGTTCGTCTTCAAAACAATGGTGAACACAAAGGTTAGAGATCTTCTGGTTTCTATCCAGCCCTTTATATCTTCCAATTACCTTTCTGGTGTTATTTATTCTAAAATGATCTCTTTACCCTTTAGATACAGACATACAGTTTATCCAATGTATTTATTGTATGTGTGTTGCTTTGGCTTCTGTTTAACAGCAGTTTGTTGATTCATTGATTAAACTAATGTGTCCTTCCAGGCCCAGCCCCAGCTTTGTGTTGACTGCCATCAGAGCGCTCCATAAAGCTCATGACAGTGACATCATACCCAGTTTACTGAGGTCACTGGGTCATGACATCAACCTGACGTGCAGAGAGATGGACACTGTGGACTGCGCTGCTCTGCTCTTCACCCTCAAACACAGCGACAGAGTTCAACTGAACCTCCTGTGGACCTCCATACCTACAGAGGAAATACAGTCCATCCTCTTTACTCTGGACAAAGTTTCTCAACTCAGGTCAGACATTAGAGCTCTTTACTGGTGTGTCTGTGTCTGTACTCTCCAACACTGTGTTCTCAGTATTTCGGCTGCATTATAGGCTTTGCCATTATCACTGATAGAAATAATAAACGTTGATAATTAAACCAGCATCTTTATATAAACCTTATGATCCTCTAATCAGTCTTTGTGGTGTCTTGGTTCCTGCCAGTGTTGACAGGAATGTGCTGCTGAGGCTGATCCACTGCTGTGCTGCCTGTGGCGTCCAGCAGGGGGCAGCAGTCGGCCTGCTCAGAGCTCTGCAGCAGCGGCTGGATCTGTCCTGCTGCTCTAGTGTGGAGCTGCAGGAGGACGGGCACAGTGAGTCTCTCAGTCTGACTGCTGAGGACTGCAGGGCCGTCTGCACCGTCCTGACACACAGCAGCCGCCGGGACACACAGCTCAACATAGAACACTGTGAGGTGGACCACAGAGGGCTGGACCTGCTGTTTCCTGTCCTGCACACAGTCCAGCTCAGGTGGGAAAGACCAAGACAAGAAGAATCTTGTTCACACTCATCTTTATGTATAACAGCTCTGTCCAGGGGTTTAACTTTGGGTCCAACACTGGGGAGTTTCAGATCTCCACCCATTTTCATTCATCATGATAAGATATTTTGGAGGTTAGAAAGGTTTTGATGATTGAATCTGCGGTCTGTTTCTCCTGTTTAGAGCCAGTAAAGCTGTCCTCCTCCAGCTGCTCCACCTGGTGAGCTGTGAGAGGGACACACTGAGACGGGCAGAGGCCCTGTGTGGAGCCCTGGGCAGAGAGCTGGACCTCAGTCACACCACACTGGATCACAGAGCCTGTGGAGCTTTGGCCCTGGTGCTGAAGCTCTGTGAAGGGCTGACAGAGCTGGACCTCAGTCACTGTCAACTCACTGACCGTCTCACTGAGCCGCTGCTGCTCTCACTCATCACTCACCTGCTCAAAGTACAAGTCCTGGAGTGAGTGACTCTCTGTGAACATTCCTGTGTTCATGTGACAGAAATCTGCTTAGTGCGGTGTCGACTGTAGCCAGTAGCCTGGTGCTACCAGACCATAGCCTGGTCCTACCAGACCATCGTACTTCATTTCATTTGTACAGAAGGTCTGGAATCGCTCAATTGACAAAAGTTAACTCACTTGAAGGCGGGTGTCTGTTGAAGTTTAAAACTATTGGATCTGCCCAGTGCCAGTCTGGATCTGCCAACCAATCGCATAACGTTTGGTTGTGACGTATGTCATGCGCCGGCTTCTCAGCCACTCCCTCTGTTCGCTGATTGGACCGGTAAAAATCTGGACGGAGAAAACCTAAGAATATAACGCAGCCCCAGACTGACTACTGAAGGGAAATTAAAATTGAGCGGATGTATTTAGGCGGGCGGAGCCAGGCTATGTAGCCGGGGTGAAGGTGGACAAAAAGATTTATAAAAAGCTGGAGTGAGTGCGAGGTTCAAGAATATCCAGTAATGTCAGCTCCTAGCAGTTTCATGAGCCCAGAGGACTTTTTAGGAGCAACATGTTCCTTCTGTGTGAGGCTCAGATAAACTGTCCCTGTTAACATACAGAATCCAAATAAAGGGGAGATGTCTCTGCTACCCCAAACTATAACATATCCTTCCACGCATTAAAAGCAGAGGATGTTATATCTACATTTCAGGAGAACCTGAATATGACGAGGACAAACTTCATTTAGAAGATATTATATCTGTAAAGTCAGTCCAAACACATACTGTTCTTCTATTGTTCCTTCTTTATTGAACAGATTTGTTTTGATTTAGTTGTCATGGTGAATTGACATGCACCCAACTGTGAACAGCTTCAGATAATATACACATAGAACTCCCCTTATTAATCGTGCTGACACAGCAGAATTTATTCAATTATGTTGTTTGTTTGTTCATTTGTGTGTTAGAAATGTCCTGATTATGTAAACGTATAATCTTTGAGTGGCTGCTGGGACAGTCAATTAAACCAATGAATATAGATATCCATCTGTACAAAATGACCAGTATACAGCACACTGTCTGAGGGAGACAAGTACTGACCTAGAGTCGTTTCTGTTGATGCCATAGTGATTTCGTGGGGGTCTCAGGTGTGTGTGTTTGGTTTGCTTTGGCCATCGTGTGCCTATTCTGTTGATATAATGTTCAGTTATAAATGTTCCACTGTGTCCCTTTGTGTGTTTGTTACAGTCTGAGTCACAATAACATCACTGATGCTTCAACTGGCTCCTTCCTCTGGCTGCTCTCCACCAACCCCTACATTCACACTGTGCGGTGAGCAAGTTTTCATTAGTGCACCGTTCATTCATTTAGACATTCCTACTCGTAGACGTACAGAGAAGGGTGAGTTACATGAATACTGTTGCACATTTTATTGGAGCTATAAAATAAATGAATAATCTGTTTGATATTTTCAGACTCTTCAACAACAACATTGTGAACAAGAAACCGTTTAGCACGAACAAGAAGTTTGAAATATGGTGAACCCCACGTCAAGATTCAAGATTCAAGATTCAAGATTCAAGATTCAAGATACTTTATTTTGTCATTGTACCAAAACAATGAAATTTAGTTTACAGTTATACCCCACCAAGAGACATTGAGTGACAATAAACAAACATGGGAGACGGGGGGGATACACTGAAGAGTCGGCAGCGTGTGCTGCGCCCCTTAAAGTAGGAAGAATAAAGAGAACATCAGGGAAGACAGGTTAAAAAAAATGCTTCTCTCACACTCGCTCTTTGGTAGGTGCAAGTGTGTGATTAGTACAAAAACCACCTTGGCATAGTAAGCAACAACATGATAACGCCACAGACAAATAGACACGTCGATAAGCACAGAGGAATGGGTTAAGGGTTCATGGGACGGTAGGTGTCACAACTCAGGCTGCTATTTTGACCCAGCTGGACATTGGAGGCACTAGCGGAAAACACTGGTAGTGATAATGTGTTGATCAGGGAATTATAGTTTGATGTCCAACAGTCATAGATAAAATAATGACTCTAGTGCAAGTGCTAAATGTCATAAATCTGTAGTTTCTCATGGTGCCATACGATATCAGATATACCTCGTGTTCTTAAAATACTGCACATCATTTTTAACATCCGATTTGTGGGATTTCTCTTCATTTTTATACATGAATTTGTTCCGTTGGATCATGATTATAATATTTCTGTATTGTGGCAAAGTGTAAAGAGATTATGCAATGTACAGCAGTACATATAAGGAATAAATAATGCATGAAGAAGCCATGTTGTATTCATTCAACATCTAGCCTGGAAATCCAGACCCTGATATCAGTACAGGCACACACACACAGTACAGGCACACACACACACACACACCATAGATAGTATAATAAAACACAGTACACACACACACACACACACCCCCCCCCCCCCCCCCCCCCCCCCACACACACACACACACACACACACACACACACAGAGTTCAGGTACAGATTTAACCCCACAGTTACCTAAGCGGCTCAAAGCCAAACTGTGAGCTCCTGCGTTATCCCGTTTCTCTCGCTAAATTGGATTAAACAAAAGCGTTTCTGTCGACAGCTCCACAATATTCCACCAAACCGAGCGATAGAACGAGCTTTTAACTGACGGAGACATT
>NW_027648163.1:0-2000 GCF_949987685.1 Ammodytes marinus
GGGTTGCCAAGTCTGTTTTTTCGATTCCTTTTTCCCTGACATCCTTAAAGACCTACTTCACCGGTGGGAATATGAAGGTGTATTGAACTCTGAGATCCTATGTAGTATACATGTGCAAAATAAATTGAAATCGGATCATCTTAGCCTGAGAAAAGGCAGAAAGAGTGTTTTATGGTCTCACTTGTCTAACCCTACAGTTTCCTTCTTGTGACATCACAGTAAGGGTCAGGATTAACAGGACAGCTGGGCCAAGGGAAGACTGAGCGAAGAAAAACCTCATTCATTATATTATAATAGTGATTTTATAATGATAAGAACGCTGGTTCCGTATGGGTGAAGTATTCCTTTAACATGACTCAGCAGCAGTCTATACTAAAAATAATTATTTCCACTCCGTAAAAAATGAATCTTGTCCCATTCATGTTATCTGTTTACCATGATTGTACATTTTGTAGCCTTTTATGTGTGGGCATTTTGGCTGGGGGCATTGACTCAGCTGCAAATTAACAAAGTCATGAAAAAAAATCTTGTGCCTTCAATGTTTTGTGTCTTTCATGATGACGTGCGTTTTGTAGCCTTTCGTCTGCGGGCATTTTGGGGTTGCCAGGTTTGTTTGTAGCTCTAGACTCGATTCTGTATGTTATGTTGTGTGAGTGTCTCTACTAAGAAAAAGTCAGAATTTGCAAGTAATAAAAAAAAAAAAATTGTCCTTTCAAATTTCTCTGTCTGACATGATAGTGCGTTGTGTAGCCTTTTTTCTGTGGGTATTTTGGGGTTGCCAGTTCTGTTATAGGCCTTTTTTCTGGGGGTATTTTGGGGTTGCCAGTTCTGTTGTTATAGGCCTTTTTTCTGCAGGCATTTTGGAGTTGCCAGTTCTGTTGTTATATAGGCCTTTTTTCTGTGGGTATTTTGGGGTTGCCAGTTCTGTTCTTATAGGCCTTTTTTCTGTGGGTATTTTGGGGTTGCCAGTTCTGTTCTTATAGGCCTTTTTTCTGTGGGCATGTTGAGGTTGCCAGTTCTGTTACAGGCCTTTTTTCTGTGGGTATTTTTGGGTTGCCAGTTCTGTTATAGGCCTTTTTTCTGTGGGTATTTTGGAGTTGCCAGTTCTGTTGTTAGGCCTTTTTTCTGTGGGTTTTTTGGGGTTGCCAGTTCTGTTGTTATAGGCCTTTTTTCTGTGGGTTTTTTGGGGTTGCCAGTTCTGTTTTTTTTCGATCCCTTTTCCCCTGACATCCTTCCCATGACTCAGCAGACCTTAAACTTGGCAGAAGTGCCTCCGCCGCGGGACAGATGACAGAGCAGGCTGAACAGAACGGATTGAAGCTGTCGCACCATATCAGCAGGGGCTCACAGCAGCTGTGTGGCCTGTGTGTGAGAGTGTGTGGCACTGTGTGTGTGTGTGTGAGAGTGTGTGTGTTTGTGTGTGTAGCAGTGTGTGTGTGTGTGTTTATAGCACTGTGTGTGTATATCAGTGTGTGTGTTTGTGTGTAGCACTGCATGTGTGTGAGTGTGTGTGTGTAGCAGCATGTGTGTGTGTGTGTGTTTGTGTGTGTGTGTATATGGCAATGTGTGTGTATTTCAATGTTTGTGTGTGTGTGTGTGTGTGTATATGGCAATGTGTGTATTTCACTGTTTGTGTGTGTGTGTGTGTGTATATATGGCAATGTGTGTATTTCACTGTTTGTGTGTGTGTGTAGCACAGTGTGTGTGTGTGTGTGTGTGTGTGTGTGTGTGTGTGTGTGTGTGTGTGTGTGTGTGTGTGTGTGTGTGTGTGTAGCACTGTGTGTGTGTGTGTGTGTGTGTGTGTAGCACTGTGTGTGTGTGTGTGTGTGTGTGTGTGTGTGTGTGTGTGTAGCACTGTGTGTGTGTATGTGTGTGTGTGTGTGTGTGTAGCACTGTGTGTGTGTGTGTGTGTGTGTGTGTGTGTGTGTGTGTAGCACTGTGTGTGTGTGTGTGTGTGTGTGTGTGTGTGTGTGTAGCACTGTGTGTGTGTATGTGTGTGT
>NW_027648161.1:5000-10000 GCF_949987685.1 Ammodytes marinus
TTGTAGATTCTAAAGCCAACCGGCAAACAGCAAGGGACCTAGTGCTCAAACAAGTGTGTGTGTGTGTGTGTGTGTGTGTGTGTGTGTGTGTGTGTGTGTGTGTGTGTGTGTGTGTGTGTGAAAATAACATGTGACAGAAGGAGAGTGTGAAGGCATCGAAAAAGAGCATAACTGAGTGTGAAAGCGACGGGTACATTTACCATTTGAGCGTATACCCATGACAAAGGCATTAAGAAAAACTATATAAAAATAGCATTCTTTGCACTGATGGTCTAGTTTGCTGTTACATGTCATTCATGATCATCAGAGGAAAAATTAGACTGTTTCAGAAATATTTAAAAGTTCCTTGTAGCTTAAACCTGCAGTGTGTAGAATTTTGGGTTTTATTTCCTAGCAGACTTTGTAGAAAGTAATTATAATAACCATGAGTACATTTAATTTAGTGCATAATAGCTGAAAAAAATGTTTTGAATTATTATTTTATCCCTTAGAAAGGGTCTCATATACAGTATCTCACAAAAGTGAGTACACCCCTCACATTTCTTCACATTTTTCTTTATATCTTTCCATGGGACAACACTGAAGAAATGACACTTTGATACAATGTAAAGTAGTCAGTGTACAGCTTGTATAACAGTGTAAATTTACTGTCCCCTCAAAATAACTCGACACACAGTCATTAATGTCTAAACTGCTGGCAACAAAAGTGAGTACACCCCTTAGAAAAAATGTACAAATTGGGCCCAAAGTGTAAATATTTTGTGTGGCCACCATTATTTTCCAGCACTGCCTTAACCCTCTTGGGCATGTAGTTCACTAGAGCTTCACAGGTTGCAACTGGAACCCTCTTCCACCCATTTATGACAGCATCACAGAGTTGGTGGATATTAAAGACCTTGCGCTCCTCCACCTTCTGTTTGAGGATGCCCCAAAGATGCTCAATAGGGTTTAGGTCTGGAGACATGCTTGGCCAGGCCATAACCTTTACCCTCAGCTTTTTTAGCAAGCCACTGGTCCTCTTGGAGGTGTGTTTGGGGTCGTTATCATGTTGCAATACCACCCTGCGGCCCAGTTTACGAAGGTTGAGTGCACGTGGTCAGCGTCGTACACAGAGGTTGGCTTTGGAAAATAGACGTATGAGTGCTGCCAGCATTGCTGAAGGGCTTGAAGGGGTGGGGGGTCAACATGTCAGTGCTCAGACCATACGCCGCACTCTGCATCATTAGAACATCATACTGGTCTGCATGGCTGTCATCCCAGAAAGAAGCCTATTCTAAAGATGATGCAAAAGAAACCCCACAAAAAGTTTGCTGAAGACAAACAGACTACGGACATGGATTACTGCAACCATGTCCTGTGGTCTGATGAGACCAAAATACATTTATTTGGTTCAGATGGTGTTAAGAGTGTGGAGCGGCAACCAGGTGAGGAGTACAAAGACAAGTGTGTCTTGCCTAGAGTCAAGCATGGTGGTTGGAGTGTCATGGTCTGGGGCTGCATGAGTGCTGCCAGCACTGGGGATCTACAGTTCATTGAATTCTAACATGTACTGTGACATACTGAAGCAGAGCATGATTCCCTCCCTTCATAAACTGGGCCGCAGGGCAGTACTGCAACATGATAACGACCCCAAACACCCCTCCGAACGACCACTGGCTTGCTAAAGAAACTGAGGGTAAAGGTTATGGACTGGCCAAGCATGTCTCCAGTCTTAAACCCTATTGAGCATCTTTGGGGCATCCTCAAACAGAAGGTGGAGGAGCGCAAGGACTCTAATATCCACCAGCTCCTTGATGTCGTCATGAATGGGTAGAAGAGGGTTCCAGTTGCAACCTGTGAAGCTCTAGTGAACTACATGCCCAAGAGGGTTAAGGCAGTGCTAGAAAATAATGTTGGCAAAACAAAATATTGACACTTTGGGCCCAATTTGGAAATGTTTTCTTAGGGGTGTACTCACTTTTGTTGCCAACAGTTTAGACATTAATGGCTGTGTGTCGAGTTATTTTGAGGGGACAGTAAATTTACACTGTTATACAAGCTGTACACTGACTACTTGACATTGTATCAAAGTGTCATTTATTCAGTGTTTTCGCATGGAAAGATATAATGAAATATTTGAAGAAATGTTAGGGGTGTACTCACTTTTGTGAGATACTGTATGTCCATATTTCTCCATACCTTGGACCAAGGCATTGACGCCGCCATGTTGGAAGCGTCATTGTTGGAATGTCATCAGGTGCATTGTTTAGAATTTAGAATTGTTCTTGTCCTTGAAGGCCACTGTAGCTTCTGTTATTATTCTAAAGGTTACCCAGGGAGCGTTGCATTCTAGAACTTTGTAGAACTTTCTAGAACTCTCTTGATGATGTCATATTACACACTGCACCTTTAAATATTTTTAATTTTTTTGTATTTTATATAATTTCCAATTTCTTCTAAACATTAATTTGCCCCCTCTCTTCTCCCCCCCCCTCCGTCTTACCAGGTGACGTTCACAAAGCGTAAGTTTGGCCTCATGAAGAAGGCCTACGAGCTCAGTGTGCTGTGCGACTGTGAGATCGCGCTCATCATCTTCAACCACTCCAACAAGCTGTTCCAGTACGCCAGCACCGACATGGACAAGGTGCTGCTCAAGTACACCGAGTACAACGAACCCCACGAGAGCCGCACCAACGCTGACATCATAGAGGTAATGCGTCGGGAAAGGGGGGGAAGGGGGTGTTGTCTGTCTGTCTGTCTGTCTGTCTGTCTGTCTGTCTGTCTGTCTGTCTGTCTGTCTGTCTGTCTGTCTGTCTCTGTCCATCTGTCTGCCTGACTGTCTGTCTGTCTGAACTATGTGAAATAATATGGAACAAGGCTCCCCAAAATTTATTTTTTTGCCCAAATGTGTCATTATTTTTATCTATCTATCTATCTATCTATCTATCTATCTATCTATCTATCTATCTATCTATCTATCTATCTATCTATCTATCTATCTATCTATCTATCTATCTATCTATCTATCTATCTATCTATCTATCTATCTATCTATCTATCTATCTATCTATCTATCTATCTATCTATCTATCTATCTATCTATCTATCTATCTATCTATCTATCTGTCTGTCTGTCTATTTGTCTGTCTTTCCTACGGGAAATACTGTGAAATGAGGGTCCCAAAAAGGTTGATTTTGCCTAATGTGCGATTTTAATTTCAGCTGCAGTGTGTAACTTTGTGTGTGTCAGAGAAGTGAAACATTTTCTAAGGTTTATTCTCATAACTGAATAAACACACTTTCCTCACAGGGAAAATGTAGATCCCTGGAACACTGTTTGAAGTTAGAAAGCTTCCTGAAAAGTTACTGTTTCTCTGTTGTTGTTGTTTACAGCAGCAAGGCCCACAGTTTGGTTTACAAACATATATGGAGTCTGATATTTTCATATAACCTACTACGCTCTCCCTACATCCAGTTTTGACCACACTGCTGTTGTGGAATACTAAACATTTTAGTTTGGTCCATTAAAAAAAAATGTCTTCACTTTAAAGCTGCTACGAGGAACTTTTAAATATTTCTGAAACAGTCTCATTGTTCCTCTGATGATCATGAATTACATGTAACAGCAAACCAGACCATCAGTGCAAAGAATGCTATTTTTATATAGTTTTTCTTAATGCCTTTGTCATGGGTATACGCTCACCCAGGAACAACAGCTGGGGTGGTATAAAACACTACCGCTTTTGTCCAAAGGGGGGCGCTAGAATGAACACAAACTGAAAGTTCCTCGGAGCACCTTTTAAGGGAACACTTTAATGGTAACAGTGTAGTTCAGTCTACCCCAGTATTATTTGTCATGGCTTTGCTTTGGCTTTTTGCCTGCTAGCTAGTGGTAGGGACAGCTGGGCCACACACACACACACACACACACACACACACACACACACTCCCCTCTCTGGCACTGGCCCTGTTGTTACCCAGTTAGTTACCCTCGACAACAGCGAAAACAACAACAACAGTAACACTCCAATGTTCCAACTGGTCACTGCCTTGACACAAAATGGACGCTATAGTGAAGCAGATAAGTGCTACAATCTTTCCATGTGTGATACAAGCGTGGACATTGGCATGAGCAGTCTCCTTGGGAAAATTCCCCTAGACAATGAAATGATTATTTAATCTTTTTAAAGGGGCACTGTGCAATATGACATCATACAATACAATAGAACAATACTAGAGTATAAACAATGCACCTGATGACATTCCAAAAACATGGATTCCTCCATAAGACCTGCCTGCTCAATGTACAAAATGTAATATTAATATTTGTAATTCTCCGCTCAGGAGGATAATTCAGATTATTGGCAGAGGTGATTTTACACCAGGGGTGTCCAAACTACGGCCCGCGGGCCAACTGCGGCCCGCGGCCCGCTTTTTATTGGCCCGCGGCCGATTTTAAAAATATAATGCAATATGGCCCTTTAAAAAAAAAAAAAATAATAATAATTTTTTTTTTTTTTTTTTTTTGCATTTCTTAGTTAACCCACTAGTGCAGGGGTGTCAAAACTGATTGATTGGCCCTTGGCACATTTTAAAAATATAATGTAATATGGCCCTTTTAATTTTTAAATAATCTAAATGCACTCATTATATTACAGAGAAATATGTCCCATAAAAGAAAAAGAGCAACAAGCCCATCCCAGAGGACCCTGCATAATATTTAAATTTAAATTAATATTATTATGGAAAATCCATGTGTCCTTCTCCAATAGCTTCTAAATCATCTGACACAGTGTTTACATTTTTTTTCATACAAAATTCTTCAGCTTTAGCCTCTTAATTTCCCTCTCAAAGTGCACCAGATTCATGCATTTCACTTTAAAAACTTAAAAAAATCTCCCGGGGGGGCATACCCCCGGACCCCCCTTGGAGGGGCGGGATCTCAGCTGGCTACTATTTTCACCAAGCTGGACATTAGACGTAAAAGCAGAAAACACTGGGTGTATCAATGGCATTTAACA
>NW_027648159.1:2500-5000 GCF_949987685.1 Ammodytes marinus
AGAGCAGGTTAGACAGACAGACAGACAGACAGACAGACAGACAGACAGACAGACAGACAGACAGACAGACAGACAGACAGACAGACAGGAGAGAGGAGAGCAGGTTAGACAAACAGACAGACAGACAGACAGGAGAGAGGAGAGGAGAGCAGGTTAGACAGACAGACAGACAGACAGACAGACAGACAGACAGTACCTTGCGGTGGTCCCCAGTGTCTATGATCCAGGTGCAGTTGCTTCCTGGAGGGTAGAAGTCTGGGTAGTTAGGAGAGCTGAACGACCCGTAGAAGTTCCTCAAGGTTTCTCCACATGAGGGAACGTCACAGTCGATCTCGTCTCCAAGGTCCTAGAGAGAGAGATGTTAATGAGTAAATATAACAGTAACCCTCTGTGTGTGTGTGTGTGTGTGTGTGTGTGTGTGTGTGTGTGTGTGTGTGTGTGTGTGTGTGTGTGTGTGTTTTTTTTTCTTTTTTTTTCAAAATATTTATTTTTTTTGGGGCGCCCTTAGCTCAGTTGGTAGGGCGTCCCCCCCTCCCCGGGCCGGGCCCTGCAGCAGACCCGGGTTTGATTCCCGCCCGCGGTCGTACTCTGCATGTCACTCCCCTCTCTGCCCCATTTCAACTCTGTCTCTCTGCACTGTCAATAAAGCATAAAAATGCCCAAAAAAAAATCTTAAAAAAATAAAAGTAGGTGTGCTGAAAAAACATCCTGTGTTAATCCACAGCCTAGGTTCTGTAACAGGTGTGTTGCTAGCTATGGTGAGCCCTTTGTCTACATACCAGTTTACAGAGCCTAGGCTGTGTGTTAACAATGTTTTTTTGCCTTTTCTCGGACTTGGAAGAACCGATTTCTAAAATGTTTCCACATTTATCCTACATAGGATCTCAGAGTTCAATACACCTTCATATTCCCACCGGTGAAGTAGGTCTTTACCCATATTCTCACCTGACAGTCTGTCTGTCTGTCTGTCTGTCTGTCTGTCTGTCTGTCTGTCTGTCTGTCTGTCTGTCTGTCTGTCTGTCTGTCTGTCTGTCTGTCTGTCTGTCTGTCTGTCTGTCTCACCTGGCAGTCGATGCTGCCGTCACAGCGCAGGCTATGGGGCAGACAGGTGTATATCTGTGTCTGTCTGTCTGTCTGCCTCTCTGTCTGTCTGTCTGCCTCTCTGTCTGTCTGTCTGTCTGTCTGTCTCACCTGTCTGTCTGTCTGTCTGCCTCTCTGTCTGTCTGTCTGTCTGTCTGTCTGTCTGTCTGTCTGTCTGTCTGTCTGTCTGTCTGTCTGTCTGTCTGTCTGTCTGTCTGTCTGTCTGTCTGTCTGTCTGTCTGTCTGTCTGTCTGTCTCACCTGGCAGTCGATGCTGCCGTCACAGCGCAGGCTATGGGGCAGACAGGTGTAGATGCGGGTGTATCTGGACAGACAGGGGAACTGGTTGAGGCTGCAGGGCTGGAAGGAGAAGGGCGCGTCCTCACAGACAGACTCATCTGAGTTATCTCCACACTCATCCTGGTTGTTACACCTCCACCAGGCAGGCACACACTTCCTATTAGAACAATGGAACTGGTCCACCTCACAGGAGGGGGCTGACGCTTTACCTGGAGAGAGAGACAGGCAGAGAGACAGACAGGCAGAGAGAGAGACAGGCAGAGAGAGAGAGAGAGGGAGGGAGGGAGAGAGAGAGGGAGAGAGAGGGTTATAACCAGTCAGGGACACACTTCCTATTAGAACAATGGAACTGGTCCACCTCACAGGAGGGGGCTGAGGCTTTACCTGGAGAGAGAGAGACAGGCAGAGAGAGAGACAGGCAGAGAGAGAGGCAGGCAGAGAGAGAGAGAGAGAGAGAGAGAGAGGGAGGGAGGGAGAGAGAGAGGGAGAGAGAGGGAGAGACAGGCAGAGGGAGAGAGACAGGCAGACAGAGAGACAGGCAGAGAGAGAGAGAGAGGGAGGGAGGGAGAGAGAGAGGGAGAGAGAGAGGGAGAGACAGGCAGAGGGAGAGAGACAGGCAGACAGAGAGGGAGGGAGACAGACAGACAGGCAGAGAGAGAGAGACAGAGGGAGAGAGAGGGAGAGAGAGAGAGAGGGAGAGAGGGAGAGGGAGGCAGAGAGGGAGGGAGGGAGGGAGAGAGACAGGCAGACAGAGAGGGAGGGAGAGAGACAGACAGGCAGAGAGAGAGAGACAGAGGGAGAGAGAGGGAGAGAGAGAGAGAGACAGACAGGCAGAGAGAGAGAGAGAGACAGAGAGGGAGACAGGCAGAGAGAGAGAGAGAGAGAGAGAGAGACAGACAGGCAGAGAGAGAGACAGGGAGAGAGAGAGGGAGAGAGAGGGAGGGAGAGAGGGAGGGAGGCAGGGTTTTTCCTGGCTCAGAATGGGCCTTTGGGGGGTCAGTACGCGACCGACTTTTTTTGGGGTTGCGACAGTAAAGGCAAACGGTTTGTGTATTTTAAGAGGGGTGTTGGGTTGGGAGAGGGGAGTTTCTGTCCAGCTCAAGAGCATTTCAGTCAGCCTG
>NW_027648159.1:10000-17500 GCF_949987685.1 Ammodytes marinus
TGATAAACAGAGAGACACACACACACTCACCTGAGAGCAGCAGCAGGTACACAACACGCACTCCCATGATGAACGGCTGACCTTATCTTCAGCTTGGCATCTGCTACACACACACTAACGGGATGCTAAGCGCTAAGCTAAACGCGCTCAACAGAAAACAGCCGTCTCCGCTAGCTCGCTCTAACGTCAACGTTAACGTTAGCTCGTCTCTAACGGGTCAAAGGTCAAACCCGCTCTGCTTAACGGACAGCTAGCTACAACACAAAGGGAAGCTAAAGGCTAGCGAGGCTAACGCTAATGCCAGCGGCCGCTTAGCTGGAACATGCTAGTGCAAGCTATTAACTAGCTAACCCGGGTTAATCTGCGCCTAACCAGACCAACCAGGGCCTAACCGGACCGACCAGGGCCTAACCGGACCGACCAGGGCCCAGCCGTGCTACCTAACGCCCGGGGGCGAAACGTTATTTACGGTTAAACATCTCTAGTTTTTAGCGGCTAGCTGGTAGCAGCTAACGGCGAGAAACAACAACAACAGACTGCAGCTGAGCGGAGACTGAAGCCCCGCCCCTCGCTATCTGACGTCACCTTCTCCCTCTGACGCAACCGTCTCTGATTGGAGGAAATTAACTTTTTCTTTTCAACACTAGATTTATTGGATTTTTTAGCCATTTGAAGAACTTTAGTGAACCCTTTGCCCCCCCTCGCCCCCTCCCCCTCCCTTTGCCCCTCCCGCCCCCGCCCCCTCCCTTAACATTCACTACTCACGGCCATTCATTATATACATTTTAAAATACTTTATTTATTTTTTAAAGAACACAAACACACAAGTGAAAAAGTGAACACACAAACAAAAATAAAATACACTAACATGGCGTACTCTACTTAACAGGTTTCTAAGGACATTGTTTAAACTAAAGGTAAATGTTAAGCAGAAAATAAAAAGTCAACGAGGTGTCATGTAGGTCCCTTCAGTACTGTTATATAGTCCAGGAAAGGCTGACACATCTATTTAAATTGTTTCCCCTGAAATCTCATAACAGGTTTTCTAGTTCTAGAGAATTCCAATGAATGTGTGCTTTTTGAAATCATTACTTCATTCAAATGAACAAAGTAAAATAAATTCATCACACAGAAGATTTTCAAAATAATTTAATTAAAACACAACACAACATGTGGGAAGTGTCTTTAGGACCCAACTGAAGACGTTTTTATTGATTCATTTTTGAACTTCATTAAAAATGCAGAGAATAAACATTTTCTAAATTCCAGATTAAAGTCGACCTTTAGAACCCTTCAGAACCCTTTAGAACTCTTTATAACCCTTCAGAACCTTTCAAAACCTTTTAGAACCCTTCAGAACCCTTTAGAACCCTTTAGAACCCTTTAGAACCTCATCAAACAACAACATGGCTTCAGTAGATTCAGAGAAAGGGATTTGTCTTTAGCTCATAAACACAGAAAACGTTCCATAATCCTCTTCCGTTGATTAGTTTTCATATCGACAGCGTACTGAGCAGCAGGGGGTGCTGTCTGTCTGTCTGTCTGTCTGTCTGTCTGTCTGTCTGTCTGTCTGTCTGTCTGTCTGCCTGCCTGCCTGTCTCTCTATCTGTCTGTCTGTCTGTCTGCCTGCCTGCCTGGTGCACATATAGGCCTTTCACACCGCCGCAAAATCGGAGCTAGTTCTGGGCTTGTTCGGAGTTAGAGCCAGTGTTTTGGTTTCACACCGCCAGAGAGCCTGCTCCGGGCCGTAAAAACCGGGGGAACTCATACCCCAGGATTGAGCAGGGTTTGATAAGAACTGCTTGCGCGAACGGTTGGGGGAGGGATTATCCTGACCAACCAGAGCAACTCAAACCTCATGCCCGCCATATTTAAAAACACCGCTACTACGAGACGTAAACATAACATAATTACCGAACGTAGCGATCAAATTGACCGGCGAGAATACGCTGTATGGGTCCTGTTTGCTTAAGAAAGCAAAGCGAGAGCCAACAAGTGTAAAAATAAGACGTATTCGCCGCTGTTGTTGTGCTTAAAGCTAGCGGTAGCTTTAGCGTTAGCCACAAGAGCAGCGGCGTCGGGTGACGTACACACACGTTTACAGTGACGTCATGACGTTGCTCTCTTGCCGGCTCCATGGCTGTCTCCGGTCGATGTGAAACCAACCGGTTCATAACTGGGATAAGGCTGTAACCAGTTTTGAACTGACCCCAACACCAGCCTGGAACTGACTCTTGGTTCATTTTGGTGTGAAAGGCCTAATAGAGTAACTACGATGCTACGATGCTGCAGTGATGCTACGATGCGGCTGAATGTGATTGGTTGTTGAGATATCGTAACAGGAAGTGATCCAGACTGAAGACGGAGCCCCAGCCGACCGCCGGGCGCATACTGATGAAGTCATCAAGATTCATCACACTGTCTGAGAGGGAACAGAGAATATGTTAACACCATAGATAATATAATATAACACTGTCTGTCTGACTGTCTGAGGAGAGAGCAGAGGATAGGTTATAACACAGAGAGAGACAGACACAGACACGCACAGACAGACAGACACAGACACAGACACAGACACTCAGACAGAGAGACAGACACAGACACTCAGACAGAGAGCAGAGAGTAGGTTAACACTGTCTGAGGAGAGAGCAGAGAGTATGGGTTAATACACACACACACACACACTTATGCTGTGTCTGAAATCGCGCACCATACGTAAGTACACTTACATTGAGTCAAAAACAAAACTGCTGTCGCGCACCTACTGGAAATGACTTCGCATTTTATTTTATTTTTTAAGATTTTCTTTTGGCATTTTTATGCTTTTTATTGATAGTGTAGAGACAGAGGTGAAATGGGGCAGAGAGGGGAGTGACATTCAGAGAACGACCGCGGGCTGGAATCAAACGGTTTCAACGGTTCTTCTTCGGTGGTAGTTTTTTCTGCTTGCGTTACCGATAGCCAAAACAGGCACGTTAGTCGCGGAAAAACAAATGTTTAGTTTAACTTTTGTAGAGCGCGTCCGTCTCCACGGTTGCTTCAAGCTCGTCTATTTTGATTAGAATGTCCCGTCCTCTCCGCTACGTAGGCAAGATGGCGGCCGTTGAGTGTGGAAAGTGTCCATCGCTCCACACTCAAGTTTTAGACCGTTTTGAGTGCACGACTGAGGAATTTACAGTGCACTGCATTTTGACACACTCTCCAAGTGCACTCAAAGCACTTACCTGCAGTGTGGATGGGGGGGTAGGGAGGAGGGGATTACCTGCAGTGTGGATGGGGGGGTAAGGAGGGGGGATTACCTGCAGTGTGGATGGGGGGGGGTAGGGAGGGGGGATTACCTGCAGTGTGGATGGGGGGGTAGGGAGGGGAGGGGTTACCTGCAGTGTGGATGGGGGGGTAAGGAGGGGGGGGAGGGATTACCTGCAGTGTGGATGGGGGGTAGGGAGGGGGGATTACCTGCAGTGTGGATGGGGGGGTAGGGAGGGGGGATTACCTGCAGTGTGGATGGGGGGGTAGGGAGGGGGGGAAGGGGTTACCTGCAGTGTGGATGGGGGGGTAGGGAGGGGGGATTACCTGCAGTGTGGATGGGGGGGTAGGGAGGGGGGGTTACCTGCAGTGTGGATGGGGGGGTAGGGAGGGGGGGGGGATTACCTGCAGTGTGGATGGGGGGGTAGGGAGGGGGGATTACCTGCAGTGTGGATGGGGGGTTAGGGGGGGGACCTGCAGTGTGGATGGTGGGGTAAGGAGGGAGGGGGGATTACCTGCAGTGTGGATGGGGGGGTAGGGAGGGCATTACCTGCAGTGTGGATGGGGGGGTAGGGAGGGGGTTACCTGCAGTGTGGATGGGGGGGTAAGAAGGGGGGATTACCTGCAGTGTGGATGGGGGGGGGTAGGGAGGGGGGATTACCTGCAGTGTGGATGGGGGGGTAGGGAGGGGAGGGGTTACCTGCAGTGTGGATGGGGGGGTAGGGAGGGGGTTACCTGCAGTGTGGATGGGGGGGTAGGGAGGGGGGGGGGGGTTACCTGCAGTGTGGATGGGGGGGTAAGAAGGGGGGATTACCTGCAGTGTGGATGGGGGGGGGTAGGGAGGGGGGATTACCTGCAGTGTGGATGGGGGGGTAGGGAGGGGAGGGGTTACCTGCAGTGTGGATGGGGGGGTAGGGAGGGGGGGGAGGGATTACCTGCAGTGTGGATGGGGGGTAGGGAGGGGGGATTACCTGCAGTGTGGATGGGGGGGTAGGGAGGGGGGGAAGGGGTTACCTGCAGTGTGGATGGGGGGGTAGGGAGGGGGGATTACCTGCAGTGTGGATGGGGGGGTAGGGAGGGGGGTTACCTGCAGTGTGGATGGGGGGGTAGGGAGGGGGGGGGATTACCTGCAGTGTGGATGGGGGGGTAGGGAGGGGGGATTACCTGCAGTGTGGATGGGGGGGGTAGGGAGGGGGGATTACCTGCAGTGTGGATGGGGGGTTAGGGGGGGGGGACCTGCAGTGTGGATGGTGGGGTAAGGAGGGAGGGGGGATTACCTGCAGTGTGGATGGGGGGGTAGGGAGGGCATTACCTGCAGTGTGGATGGGGGGGTAGGGAGGGGGTTACCTGCAGTGTGGATGGGGGGGTAGGGAGGGGGGATTACCTGCAGTGTGGATGGGGGGGTAGGGAGGAGGGGGGGGTTACCTGCAGTGTGGATGGGGGGGTAGGGAGGGGGGGGCATCTTCCAGGTCCCGTCCTGGTTCTTCATGTGCGATCGATCGGACGCAAAGCGGGACAGGAAGCTGTCAGCAGGGACCACACGCAACTTCCTGCAGAGAGAGACACTGAGGTCAGTGGCTGTGTTCCTACCAGACCATAGCCTGGTCCCACCAGACCATAGCCTGGTCCCACCATAGCCTGGTCCTACCAGACCATAGCCTGGTCCTACCAAACCATAGCCTGGTCCTATACCAGACCATAGCCTGGTCCCACCATAGCCTGGTCCTATACCAGACCATAGCCTGGTCCTATACCAGACCATAGCCTGGTCCCACCAGACCATAGCCTGGTCCTATACCAGACCATAGCCTGGTCCTATACCAGACCATAGCCTGGTCCTATACCAGACCATAGCCTGGTCCTATACCAGACCATAGCCTGGTCCCACCAGACCATAGCCTGGTCCTATACCAGACCATAGCCTGGTCCCACCAGACCATAGCCTGGTCCTATACCAGACCATAGCCTGGTCCTACCAGACCATCGTACTTCATTTAGCCTGGTCCTACCAGACCATCGTACTTCATTTAGCCTGGTGCTACCAGACCATCGTACTTCATTTCATTTGTACAGAAGGTCTGGAATCGCCAACTATTGGATCTGCCCAGTGCCACTCTGGATCAGCCAACCAATCGCATAACGTTTGGTCGTGAGCCGGCTTCTGACGGTGCGTTCCAGGGAACTCGGAAATTTCCGACTTCACTACATATTGTAGTCTATGGATCTACCGGTACCTGGCAACAGTAACTTCCTAGAGCCTAACGTTTAGTTATTTGGATGAGAAAGGTTTTAGGCGTCCATACTTTCCCGAGCAGATGCACTGGAACACTGACAGGTCGGAACTCGGAACTACCAAGTCGGAAATCTCCGAGTTCCAAGTTGAAGGAATGCAGCATTCAACTGAAACTGGAGCGCCACTTCGACGTCATCGTTCTCAGCCACTTCCTCTGCTCGCTGATTGGACACTCAGAAATCCCACTAATACGCCCCATCACCAGACTGACTACTGAAGGGAAAATGAAATTTGGGCGGAAGTAGGTAAATGGTATGGTAAATGGTAAATGGACTTATATAGCGCTTTATCTCCGTTTTTCACAGACCCAAAGCGCTTTACATTGTTTTGTACACATTCACCCAATCACACACACATTCATACACCGATGGCAGCAGCTACCACGCAGGGTAGTGCTAAGCTAACTAAGCTAACTATCGGGGGCAATTCGGGGTTCAGTGTCTTGCCCAGGGACACTTCGACATGTGGCGGGGAGACGGGGGATCGAACCTCCGACCCTGCACACCAGAGGCGAACTCCCTACCACTTCGCCACTGCCGGGCGGTAGGCGGGCGGAGCCAGGCTAGATCAATGAGCCATGTTAGGATGAAAAATATAAGTAACTTATGTCTGAATTGTATCATACTGCATCCTGATTAGATTATTTGAATGGTCACCTGTATGGTTATGGTTACCTGTGGTAGGCGGGGTTTATCCCTCTGTCGTCCTCAGCGATTTATACTAGGCCTATATATAATGATAGATAGATAGATAGATAGATAGATAGATAGATAGATAGATAGATAGATAGATAGATAGATAGATAGATAGATAGATAGATAGATAGATAGATAGATAGATAGATAGATAGATAGATAGATAGATAGATAGATAGATAGATAGATAGATACCTGTGGTAGGCGGGGTTTAGGTCTCGGTCGCTCCTCAGTGATTGGCTGGCGTAGGCCTTCAGGCTGCAGGGGAACTGGAGCTCTGAGTCCAGATCATAAACCAGAGACTGAGAGGAACACAGGAGAACCACATGGTAGTCCTGGAGACAGGGACATATTACATCATCAGTCCTGGAGACAGGGACATATTACATCATCAGTCCTGGAGACAGGGACATATTACATCATCAGTCCTGGAGACAGGGACATATTACATCATCAGTCCTGGAGACAGGGACATATTACATCATCAGTCCTGGGAACAGGAGATATGATAGAACACATTAATATAACTATTAATATAATACTATAATATAGTTTATTTATTCTAGCTGTATGATGTCACTAGCTGTATGATGTCACTAGCTGTATGATGTCACTAGCTGTATGATGTCACTAGCTGTATGATGTCACTAGCTGTATGATGTCACAGCTGTATGATGTCACTAGCTGTATGATGTCACTAGCTGTATGATGTCACTAGCTGTATGATGTCACAGCTGTATGATGTCACTAGCTGTATGATGTCACTAGCTGTATGATGTCACTAGCTGTATGATGTCACTAGCTGTATGATGTCACAGCTGTATGATGTCACTAGCTGTATGATGTCACTAGCTGTATGATGTCACTAGCTGTATGATGTCACTAGCTGTATGATGTCACTAGCTGTATGATGTCACTAGCTGTATGATGTCACAGACCCAGACCACTGGCTGGTCTCCACGGCAACTCTTCTGCTTCCACAGAGGAACCTGGGAAACCAGAGAGAACATGGTGAGACACCTGTCTGTCTGTCTGTCTGTCTGTCTGTCTGTCTGTCTGTCCGTCCGTCCGTCCGTCCGTCCGTCCGTCCGTCTGTCTGTCTGTCTGCCTATCCGTCTGTCTGTTAATCTGTCTGTCTGTCTGTCTGTCTGTCCATCTTTCTTTCTTTCTGTCTGTCTGTCTATCCATCCGTCTGTCTGTCTGTCAGTCTGTCTATCCATCCGTCTGTCTGTCTGTCTGTCTGTCTGTCTGTCTGTCTATCCATCC
>NW_027648159.1:20000-30000 GCF_949987685.1 Ammodytes marinus
CAGCCACACACACACACAGGGCATAGGCCTATCACACACCACAGAGAGAGACACACACACACACAGCCACACACACACACAGGGCATAGGCCTATCACACACCACAGAGAGAGACACACACACACACAGCCACACACACACACAGGGCATAGGCCTATCACACACCACAGAGAGAGACACACACACACACAGCCACACACACACACAGGGCATAGGCCTATCACACACCACAGAGAGAGACACACACACACACAGCCACACACACACACAGGGCATAGGCCTATCACACACCACAGAGAGAGACACACACACACACAGGGCATAGGCCTATCAGCTGTTGTGTCATTGATACAAATTGACTTCAGTAAATATTTTATATAATGCACATTCATTCCAAAGAGCAATTCTCCATTTTGAAAACCTTCCATATGTCTTCAGTGCTCAAAGGTCCCACAGCAGAGCCCAGGAACTGAACCGGCAGCCGGGCGACAGTCGGCCATTGGAAGATTTTATGTATCGATAGGATACTTTACCTACTCAACCGCGGCCCCACAATGCATTGCGTCTTTTCAAACGACACAGAAGTTTTTTTTTTTAATTCTTTATTGCTTCTGTATACTTCAGTGTAAACAGTCCGACGAACCTCGCACACACAATGGATGGTTAAGTAGACAGTATGTAGTATATACATGTTGAGTATGTAGGAGGGAGGACGTTAGTAGGGCTTTTAGTATGTAGTATATACATGTTGAGTATGTAGGAGGGAGGACGTTAGTAGGGCTTTTAGTATGTAGTATATACATGTTGAGTATGTAGGAGGGAGGGCGTTAGTAGGGCTTTTAGTATGTAGTATATACATGTTGAGTATGTAGGAGGGAGGACGTTGTAGGGCTTTTAGTATGTAGTATATACATGTTGAGTATGTAGGAGGGAGGACGTTAGTAGGGCTTTTACAACACAGCCATATAGTTACTAACTGTTGTCTGATGATGTCATAATGATGTCATAATGATGTCATGTCTCTGTGTTCCAGTCGACATCGTTAAAACAAAATGGCGTCAGCTCCGTGACCAGTTTGTGAAGAGCAGGAAGAAGGAAGACATGAACCGGGAGTGGAAATACAAAGACAACATGAAGTTCCTGGTTCCACATGTGGTCACCAGGGGGTTAGTATGTACTATGTTTATATACTATGTTTATATACTATCTATGGTTAGTACACACACACACACACACACACACACACACACACACACACACACACACACACACACACACACACACACACACACACACACACACACACACACAGACAGACAGACAGACAGACAGACAGACTAAAGCCCCTCTCTGTCTGTAGCTCCAGGTCTGCTCGTGGTTTCCCTCACTCAGACAGACAGACAGACAGACAGACAGATACACACACACACACACAGACAGACAGACAGACAGACAGACAGACAGACAGACAGACAGACAGACAGACAGACAGTCTAAAGCCCTCTCTGTCTGTAGCTCCAGGTCTGCTCGTGGTTTCCCTCACTCAGACAGACAGACAGACAGACAGACAGACAGACAGACAGACAGACAGACAGACAGACAGACAGACAGTCTAACCCTCCTGTCTGTAGCTCCAGGTCTGCTCGTGGTTTCCCTCCTGACAGACAGAGAGACAGACAGACAGAGAGACAGACAGACAGACAGACAGACACACAGAGAGACAGACAGACAGACAGACAGACAGACAGACAGACAGTCTAACCCTCCTGTCTGTAGCTCCAGGTCTGCTCGTGGTTTCCCTCCGGTGGATGAAGAGTCTCAGTCAGACTCTGAGATGATGACATCACGCTCCCCCTCGCTGTCTGAGGCCCCGCCCCCTGCAGCAGGTCAGCCAATCACAGCCTCTCATTCAGCAGGTCAGCCAATCACAACCTCTCATTCAGCAGGTCAGCCAATCACAACCTCTCATTTTTTAACTTTCTTTATTTGACAGTTTACACTAGCCCTGCGTTCCAATCCCCATACTTCCCTACTATTTAGTATGCCAGAAAAAGATTTAGGATATCCCAATACATGGACGTCAATGGCAGTATGCTGAAAACACCCAGATGCCCCACTAACTCCAACAGTATTTTGGAGTATTCGTCTTTATTCTTGACATTTCTCGAAATAATGAAAAAAAATCCTCCTTGTCTCTCCTGTGGCCCTAAATCCCTTCTGTACTTTAGTATGCAGTGTAGTAAAAAGAATGAGTATGTGATTTGGAACGCAGGGAAGGTTTATCGAAATTTGCAAAAAGTGCATGCTTAAAAGTACATACTTTAAAGTACATGCTTAAAAGTGCATACTTAACAATTCATACTGACACATGCACACTAACAATTGCATACTTAAAAGTGCATATTAGCAAGTGTGTCAGTGTGCACGAGAGAAGCTATGGAGAGTGTAGGCTGTTCCTATGTGTTTGACTGATAATGAACATCCTGTTTGCCACTAAAGTCTCTAGTTGTGATCAGCCTAGAGTGGCCGTTATATAGTGTCTGTCTGTCTGTCTGTCTGTCTGTCTGTCTGTCTGTCTGGTGGTTTAAATGTCTTATATCTGTCCTTCTGTCTGTCTGGTTTAAATGTCTAATATCTGTCCTTCTGTCTGTCTGGTTTAAATGTCTTATATCTGTCCTTCTGTCTGTCTGTCTGTCTGTCTGGTTTAAATGTCTTATATCTGTCTGTCTGTCTGGTTTAAATGTCTAATATCTGTCTGTCTGTCTGGTTTAAATGTCTAATATCTGTCTGTCTGTCTGGTTTAAATGTCTTATATCTGTCCTTCTGTCTGTCTGGTTTAAATGTCTTATATCTGTCCTTCTGTCTGTCTGTCTGTCTGTCTGGTTTAAATGTCTTATATCTGTCCTTCTGTCTGTCTGTCTGTCTGTCTGTCTGTCTGGTTTAAATGTCTAATATCTGTCTGTCTGTCTGGTTTAAATGTCTTATATCTGTCCTTCTGTCTGTCTGTCTGTCTGTCTGGTTTAAATGTCTAATATCTGTCCTTCTGTCTGTCTGTCTGTCTGGCTGTCTGTCTGTCTGTCTGTCTGGTTTAAATGTCTAATATCTGTCCTTCTGTCTGTCTGTCTGGTTTAAATGTCTAATATCTGTCCTTCTGTCTGTCTGTCTGTCTGGTTTAAATGTCTAATATCTGTCTGTCTGTCTGTCTGGTTTAAATGTCTAATATCTGTCTGTCTGTCTGGTTTAAATGTCTTATATCTGTCCTTCTGTCTGTCTGGTTTAAATGTCTTATATCTGTCCTTCTGTCTGTCTGTCTGTCTGTCTGTCTGTCTGGTTTAAATGTCTTATATCTGTCTGTCTGTCTGTCTGGTTTAAATGTCTAATATCTGTCCTTCTGTCTGCCTGGTTTAAATGTCTAATATCTGTCCTTCTGTCTGTCTGTCTGTCCTTCTGTCTGTCTGTCTGTCTGTCTGTCTGTCTGTCTGTCTGTCTGTCTGTCTGTCTGTCTGGTTTAAATGTCTAATATCTGTCTGTCTGTCTGTCTGTCTGTCTGTCTGGTTTAAATGTCTAATATCTGTCCTTCTGTCTGTCTGTCTGTCTGTCTGGTTTAAATGTCTGATATCTGTCCTTCTGTCTGTCTGTCTGTCTGTCTGTCTGTCTGTCTGTCTGGTTTAAATGTCTAATATCTGTCCTTCTGTCTGCCTGGTTTAAATGTCTGATATCTGTCCTCTGGTCTTCAGACCCCAGAACCGGCCGGTCCCATTCACACACAGACAGACCGTACCGCTCCCGCAGCCCGCAGAGGAACCACCACACTGCGGGGCCTTACGCCGGCGATCGCTCCCCAGAGAGGAGGCACCAAGCTGGGCATAGCCTCGCCGAGCGGCCCCCTGGTCTGCCTGGAGCTCCGTCTGATGAGTCCTACCACTTTGCCCTGAGCCTGGTTCCTCTCTTAGACAAACTGGACCATCACCGACGGCAACACGCGAAGATCGGGATCCTCAACCTCCTGCTGAACATCGAGAGCAGCTCCGTGGTCAAGGTAGAAATAGACCAGCTAGATCACTTAGAGCTGGACGCCACTCAGATATAGATTAGTCACATTAAAGGGTTAATATCCAATTGATTTGATCCTGTTCAAACTGCCTTATCACTCACACTGAGAGTCCATGTGTTCATACTTCAGACTGTTCTTAGCAGATCAGATAGTCCTGTCATGATTGTGAAGGTAGAAATGGACCAGCTAGATCTCATAGAACTAGACACCAGTCACACACACAGTCACATGAATGGCTCATATCTGCATGGCTCATATCTAGACTGTACACTGGTTTTGCGTGTTTCTTTTATTTTGTATGAACTGCCTTATCATTAATACAAACTACGCTTCAGTTTGGGTCTTTGTAAGTTTTTTGTTTTATTTTTAGGATCATTTTTAAATACTTTATTTCTGGATTGTTATTTTAAGAACACAAACACAAACAAAAGACAAAATAGAATAAACAGCTAACATGGCGTACTCTACTCTACAGGTTTCTAACATGGCGTACTCTACAGGTTTCTAAGGACAATGTTTAAGTTCTTTGTACGTTTTTATCCTTCAGACTTAGGAGTTGACTAGACAGGATAATCCTCTGTGACATTTTGTTTATATTTAGTGTGAAGGTCACGGCTACTTCCTGTTTGTTTTGGGACAACTCTGTAGAAAGTCTCCTTGACTTGTAAACATAATCTTTTTGGTTTTATGATCTCAGAAAAGAGCTTCACGTTTGTTTGATTAGAAATCCGATTTTTTCTCTTTGCCAAATATATTCATGAAGTTAAAGGTGAAATCGTCCTGTGTAGTGTTTTATAGCCAACAGGATACTGAAGTCTTTTATAGACGCCATGTCTGGTAGGATATACTCTAGTGTTTTATAGCCAACAGGACTCTGAACTCTTCTATAGACGCCATGTTTGGTAGGATTATACTCTAGTGTTTTATAGCCAACAGGATACTGAAGTCTTTTATAGACGCCATGTCTGGTAGGATATACTCTAGTGTTTTATAGCCAACAGGATACTGAAGTCTTTTATAGATGCCATGTCTGGTAGGATATACTCTAGTGTTTTATAGCCAACAGGATACTGAAGTCTTTTATAGATGCCATGTCTGGTAGGATATACTCTAGTGTTTTATAGCCAACAGGATACTGAAGTCTTTTATAAACGCCATGTCTGGTAGGATTATACTCTAGTGTTTTATAGCCAACAGGATACTGAAGTCTTTTATAGACGCCATGTCTGGTAGGATTATACTCTAGTGTTTTATAGCCAACAGGATACTGAAGTCTTTTATAGACGCCATGTCTGGTAGGATTATACTCTATGGATTTCACTGTAATATATTTGATGTTTTATCTGAATTTTTTGTTTAAAAAAAAGTGTTTTGTACCGATGTGAAAAATAAAAAAATTATAAAAAGTGTTTATTGCAATAAAAAAGAATTGGGTTAATCCAGAACAATCTCCACCTGTCTGCCTGTCTACCCGTCTGTCTGCCTGCCTGTCTGTCTACCTGCCTGCCTGTCTACCTGCTCGTACTAGATTAACTGTTTCATCACTAGATAGAAGATGATGTCATCATAAAGAATAACATGTATTTAGACAAAACAGAAGAATTGTGGGGGCGCCCTTAGCTCAGTTGGTAGGGCGTCCCCCCCCATGGGCCTCGGCCAGCAGCGGACCCGGGTTTGATTCCAGCCCGCGGTCGTTCTCTGCATGTCACTCCCCTCTCTGCCCCATTTCAACTCTGTCTCTGCACTATCAATAAAGCATAAAATCTATCACCTGTTCATTGCTTGTAGAAACAAATAGCTAATCAGCCAATCACATGGCAGCAACTCAATGCATTTAGACATGTAGACGTGGTCAAGACAATGTACTGAAGTCAAACCAGAGCATCAGATTGGAGAAGAGAGAGGGTTTAGGGACTGAACGTCTAGCAAACAAACAAACAAACAAACAACCAAACAAACAAACAAACAAACAAACAAACAACCAAACAAAGGGTGAGAAAGTTAGAGTTTATTTAAAACAAGGATAAACAGGTTATATTCACACAGTCACTCAGATGGTCTGGCTTTAACACGAAGAAGAAGTAGCTTTGAGACTTATCGACATATTGATTAAAGACATTTTAATATAGTTGCTAGGTGAAGAGACGGATCCTTCCATCCTCTGTCTGTCTATCTCCCTCCCTCCCTCCCTGTCTGCCTCCCTCCCTGTCTGTCTCCCTTCCTCCCTCCCTGTCTGTCTTTGTCCCTCCCTCCCTCCCTCCCTGTCTCCCTCCCTCCCTATCTCCCTCCCTCCCTCCCTGTCTCCCTCCCTGTCTGTCTGTCTGTCTGCCTCCCTCCCTCCCTCCCTGTCTGTCTTTCTCCCTCCCTCCCTCCCTCCCTGCCTGTCTCCCTCTCAGGTAAACAGGCGGATTGTAGCGTCGGCCCCAGAGCTAAAGACCCAGGGCTGCGTGGGGTGGAAGGTTACGTCTCCCTCCCTCCCTGTCTGTCTGTCTGTCTCCCTCCCTCCCTCCCTCCCTGCCTGTCTCCCTCTCAGGTAAACAGGCGGATTGTAGCGTCGGCCCCAGAGCTAAAGACCCAGGGCTGCGTGGGGTGGAAGGTTACGTCTCCCTCCCTCCCTGTCTGTCTGTCTCCCTCCCTGTCTGTCTGTCTCCCTGCCTGTCTGTCCCTCAGGTAAACAGGCGGATAGTAGCGTCTGCCCCAGAGCTAAAGACCCAGGGCTGTGTGGGGTGGAAGGTTACGTCCAGCACTCCGAGGTCGTGAGTCGTCACATGACCGCGCAGCACTTTGACTGGAACCACCAGCGGATTCATGAGCAGGTCACTGAGAGAGAGAGAGACATCGGGTTAGTGTGTGTATTGTGTCTTAATTGTACAGTGAGTGAGTGAGTGAGTGAGTGAAATACAGTGGATTGCAAAAGTATTCATACCCCTTGAAATTTTCCACATTTTGTCACGTTATAACCACACACGTACATTTATTTTACTGGGATTTCATGTGATAGACCAACACACAGTGATACACCAACACACAGTGATAGACCAACACAAAGTGGCGCATCATTGTGAAGTGGAATGAAAATGAAATATGGTTTTACATTTTTTTTATAAATAAAAAACTGAAAAGTGTGGCGTGCAAAAGTATTCAGCCCCCTGAGTCAATGCTTTGTAGAACCACCTATCGCTGCCATTACAGCTGCAAATCTATTGGAGTATTTCTCTACCAGCTTTGCACATATACAGACTGATATATTTTGTCAATTCTTCTATGGAAAATTAGCCTGGCATTCCCAGACCTGCCACTAGGCGCTGGCAAATTAAATTTGCTGCGCCTGTTGATCTGGACACGCTCAATAGAAGCTTTTCAGAAATCCCAGAAATCCAGACTCACGTTTCAATTGGTTCTATCTAATATGGGCGCGCCAGAGCCCTTTGTATGGTACTCTGGGGAGGACGTAACCGGATGACGACAGTGACGTGCATGCGACGTCGAAGCCGTGATAGTAAACATCAAAGATGGCTGCGGATATGTTGTGTGAGTTTGAGACTGCTTTGGCCTCGACCCTTAACGATTTGGAAGACGGCACTCAAATCTTTCATTAGAAAGTAAGTGGAATGTTCTGTTTTGCCGACCGACCACGGCAAACGTTTAATTTAACAGTTTAACAGCTGTTCACTAAACGAACGGGGCTTACGTCGCCTTGTGCATCGCTCTGATTGGTTGTAGTGCTATCCAACTGCGTGCAGTGTCATTTGAAATGCACGAGTAGGAGCCGCCCCTAGAGTTGGAAATTACTATTGATCGTGGCCAGACCCTCTATCGTTCAAGATATCAGGGTCTGGATTTCCAGGCTAATGGAAAATAGCTCAAGCTTCAGATTCAGCATCAGATTGGATGGAGAGCATCTGCCAACAGCAATTTTCAAGTCTTTCTCAATATTCTCAATTGTTTTTAGGTCTGGACTTTGACTGGACCATTTTGTATTTGGTCGATCACATAAAATTTCAATAAGATAAATGTACGTATGTGGTTGTAACGTGACAATGTGGAAAAGTTCAAGGGGTATGAATACTTTTGCAAGCCACTGTATGTGAGACGTGCGTCTGTGTCTGTGTGTGTGTGTGTGTGTGTGTGTGTGTGTGTGTGTGTGTGTGTGTGTGTGTCTTACTTGTACACCGTGCCGTGACAGACGATGACCGATCCGTCGTCGGAGGCCGAGGCGAACAGAGGATAGTGTCTGTGATAGGCCACGCCCCTCACCGCCTTCTTATGGTGTCTGGTGGGAAGGACACACACTCATTAAGCCTGTCTGTCTGTCTGTGGGTCTGTCTGTCTGTCTCTCCGTCTGTCTGTGGGTCTGTCTGTCTGTCTGTCTGTGTGTCTGTCTGTGGGTCTGTCTGTGTGTGTGTCTGCCTGTCTGTCTATAGTGTCTGTGATAGGCCACGCCCCTCACCGCCTTCTTATGGTGTCTGTAAGGAAACACACTCATTAAGCCTGTCTGTCTGTCTGTCTGTCTGTCTGTCTGTCTGTCTGTGTTCCTGTCTCTCCATCTGTCTGTCTGTCCGTCTGTCTGTCTGTCTCTCCGTCTGTCTGTCTGCCTGCCTGTCTGTCTGTCTCTCCGTCTGTCTGTCCATCCATGTAAGGGTGCAAGCTAACTATCAGGAGACATTTAGGGTTCAGTGTCTCTTTGCCCAGGGACACTTGGACATGTGGCGGGGAGACGGGGGATCCAACCACCGACCCTGTAACCCAGTGGACGACCGCCCTACACACTTCACCACAGACGCCCCAGATAGACAGACAGACAGACAGACAGACAGTAACCCAGTGGACGACCGCCCTACACACTTCAACACAGACGCCTGCTTTAATAGAGTGCTGCATAACACAGCTGATCTACCGTAAGTCCTGTAATAAATAAGATCTACCATAGTACCTGTAATAGAGTGACTGACCTAACACAGTAGATATACCGTAATGCCTGTAATAGAGCAGATATACCGTAGTGCTTCTAATAGAGCAGATATACCATAGTGTCTGTAATAGAGCAGATATAGCGTAGTGTCTGTAATAGAGCAGATATACCATAATGCTTCTAATAGAGCAGATATACCGTAGTGCTTGTAATAGAGACCCACCTGAGGACCTTGTAGGGTTTGGTGGACAGGTCCAGATCGAACCAGCTCAGTCTGCAGTCGTAGCTCCCACAGATCACATGGTCACCTGACGAACACACAGAGCGCCATTGGTCCAAAGGCAGGAAGTGAACCAAAACACAGTGCATTGTGGGTAGAAGGAGACTGGGAATATATCAATATGCTATTAGGGCTAGATAACTGGTCTAAATGCCTGCTATAAGAGGGTTAAGGTTAGAGGGGTGATAGAGTTATTAGGGTCTGTGTGAATGTAGTTCTAAGCGGCCATGTTTGTAGGCTTACCTCCCGGGTGCACTGCTATGCTAGAGATCCACTTAGCGTTAGCTTGCAGCTTCTTGGTCATCTCCTGCTTCTGCAGGTTGTACAGGCGGATGCAGCGCTGCGTAGCCACAAAGAAGTAGGGCCGGCTGGGGTGGAAGGATACGCACTGCACCAGGCCACGGTTCTTCCTGAAGGGATTCTGACTGCGCCGTCTGCTCAGCTGGTGGATTAACACCTGCAGATGGGAGGAGTGATCCGGCATCACGGAGGCCAAGTAGTCCCCTTTAGCATGCCACGCCACCTGCTGCACAGCCTGGGAAAGACATGATATAACCATTAGACTAGATATAACAACACATTAGAACCATTACACTAGTCCCTAATAGGGTATAACCCGACCCCCTATCCCCTAACATTAACCCTGGAGTGATGGGGCATGGCGGGGGCTAGGTAGTCCCCTTTAGCATGCCACGCCACCTGCTGCACAGCCTGGAAACAACACAACACAATTAGGGATGGGACGATCCACTTT
>NW_027648159.1:32500-35000 GCF_949987685.1 Ammodytes marinus
GTGTGTGATGACATTTTATATATTTTTTTAACCTTTATTTCTACAGGTAAATCCCATTGAGACCGGAGACTCTTTATCAAGGGAGACCTGTTTTCCCATTCCCACGTTACCATTCACACACACATTCACACACCGATAGCAGCAGGCTTACTATCGACATTCACACGAGGCAAGGTGGGTGAAGTGTCTTGCCCAAGGACACAACAACCATGATACAGGTGGCAGGGCGGGGATCGAACCCCCAACCCTTTGATCATCGGCCGACCCGCTCTACCACCTGAGACACAGTCGCCCCAAAAGTGGACACCATAGTTACCTGAAGAAGGTAGTGTGTGTGTGTGTGTGTGTGTGTGTGTGTGTGTGTGTGTGTGTGTGTGTGTGTGTGTGTGTGTGAGTGATGACACCATAGCTACCTGAAGAAGGTAGTGTGTGTGTGTGTGTGTGTGTGTGTGTGTGTGTGTGTGTGTGTGTGTGTGTGTGTGTGTGAGTGATGACACCATAGTTACCTGAAGCCAGCCACTGTCCTGATGGAGACACACTGATGGAGCGGACCAGACTGGTGTGACCTCGGTACACCTGAGACACAACACATTACAGGTGAGATCACTGTATGAAAATATTCTTATCATTATTTTGTGTTTTCTGACAAGGCGCAGTTCCTATGAGTGAGTGAGTGAGTGAGTGTGGGTGGGCGTGTGTGAGTGTGGGTGGGCGTGTGTGAGTGGGTGGGCGTGTGAGTGAGTGGGTGAGTGAGTGAGTGAGTGAGTGAGTGAGTGAGTGAGTGTCTCACCAGACTCTGTGTTGTAGGGAACGGCTGCAGGTCTTTGGGTTTGGGAAGTTTGGGGATGAGATCCTCTGGGTTCACATTCACCTGCAGACAGACAGACAGACAGACAGGTTAGAGGCGCTGTGTGTGTGTGACAGACAGACAGACGGAGAGAGAGAGAGAGAGACAGAGAGAGAGACAGAGAGACAGAGAGAGAGAGACAGAGAGAGAGAGAGAGAGAGAGAGAGAGAGACAGAGAGAGAGAGAGAGAGACAGAGAGAGAGACAGAGAGAGAGAGGGAGAGAGAGACAGAGAGAGACAGAGAGAGAGAGAGAGACAGAGAGAGAGAGAGACAGAGAGAGAGACAGAGAGAGAGAGAGAGACAGAGAGAGAGAGACAGAGAGAGAGACAGAGAGAGAGAGAGAGAGACAGAGAGAGAGAGAGACAGAGAGAGAGAGAGAGAGAGAGACAGAGAGAGAGAGACAGACAGAGAGAGAGAGAGACAGAGAGAGAGAGAGAGAGAGAGAGACAGAGAGAGAGACAGAGAGAGAGAGAGAGCGAGACAGACAGACAGACAGAGAGACAGAGAGAGAGAGAGAGAGACCTACCCTCATCTTCCTCTGCCTGGGACACAGGTACAGGTCCAGACACCTCTCAAAGCGCTCGTGGATGAAGCGAGGGAAGGAGGGAACCTGCAGCAGACTGGAGAAGGTCCGGGGCACGAAGGGGAACTTCCTGTCTGAGGGGTCCTGCTGCTCCCACAGGGCCCGCTGAGAGAGAGACAGGCAGAGAGAGAGAGACAGGTTAGAACTACAGCTCCCACAGGGCCCGCTGAGAGACAGACAGGCAGAGAGAGAGAGACAGGTTAGAACTACAGCTCCCACAGGGCCCGCTGAGAGACAGACAGGCAGAGAGAGAGAGACAGGTTAGAACTACAGCTCCCACAGGGCCCGCTGAGAGACAGACAGGCAGAGAGAGAGAGACAGGTTAGAACTACAGCTACCACAGGGCCCGCTGAGAGAGAGACAGGCAGAGAGAGAGAGACAGGTTAGAACTACAGCTCCCACAATGCAACACTGCTCCCACAGGGCCCGCTGAGAGAGAGACAGGCAGAGAGAGAGAGACAGGTTAGAACTACAGCTCGTGGTATGAACAGACAGACAGACAGACAGACAGACAGACAGACAGGTAAACAGATAGACAGACAGACAGACAGGTACAGACAGACAGTATGTACCTCTTCTTCAGAGAACAGGTACTCAGGGGGGGGGGTTGTAGCTCTCGTGGTGCCCAGGTAAAGGAGTCTTGGGGGCGGGCAGGTGCATCTTGTGGTTGTTGGGATGGTTGGAGGAGCAGTCCCCGACCCACAGGTCATAGTAACGCCCCCTAGACAGGCAGACAGACAGATAGGTAAACAGACAGACAGGTTAAAAAGCAGTCAGACAGATAGGTAAACAGACAGACAAGACAGACAGACAGACGGACAGACAGGCAGACAGATAGACAGGTAAACAGACAGTTAAACAGACAGAAAGGTTAACAGACAGACAGACAGACAGACAGACAGACAGACAGACAGACAGACAGACAGACAGACAGACAGACAGACAGACAGACAGAAAGGTTAACAGACAGACAGACAGACAGACAGAAAGGTTAACAGACAGACAGGTAAACAGACAGACAGACAGACAGACAGACAGACAGTACCTGTCTTCCTGCGGGGCCCTGCGG
>NW_027648159.1:40000-71852 GCF_949987685.1 Ammodytes marinus
AGAGAGACAGACAGACAGACAGACAGACAGACAGAGAGAGAGAGAGAGAGAGAGAGAGAGAGAGAGAGAGAGGGGAGAGAGAGAGAGACAGATACAGACAGAGAGACAGAGAGAGGGAGAGAGAGAGGGAGAGAGAGACAGAGAGAGAGACAGACAGACAGACAGACAGACAGACAGACAGACAGACAGACAGACAGACAGACTAGAGTTAGAGATGCAGTGAAACATAACAACCCTGATGTTTAACAGGTGCTGATGCTGCCTTCAGGAGCTGACAGACACATCGGGACAAACCAGCTTCCCAGTGCCAAGGGACCAGACGCTTTAAACATTATAAAAACTATTTTATTTACCAGTCAAAATGAGTGTGCTGTGTGATGCTAACCTAGCCTAGTGGCATGAGTCCATACTACGGCCCAGTCAGCATGGAGGGGTAAACAGTGTACACTAGACAGTATGGACAATCCTCCAGTCTCATCAGTAGCCAGGACAACCAGCATGTTCCAGTGATGAGTTCAGGTTTAAGATTAAACATTTTACAAACTGTTCAGACTGTGTGTAAACCCTTCACTCAGAGCCTGCCTGCCTGCCTGCCTGCCTGCCTGTCTGTCTGTCTGTCTGTCTGTCTGTCTGTCTGTGTGTGTGTGTGTGTGTGTGTGTGTGTGTGTCTGTGCGTGTGTGTGTGTCTGTGTGTGTGTGTGTGTACAGAACAGCAGCTCTTCTGTAGCATCTCAAAGTGACACCTTTCTGCACTTTTACATGTATTTCATTATTCTGTATTTAATCCCACTGAGTCCTGAGTGTTCATGTTGGAATACTTCACTTAGCTGAGCGTCTAGTTTTTATTTTTTTTAATACATTTTATTGACAATTAGCAATACAACAGTACAGGAATGGCAGACATACAAAATACAGACACAAAAAGTACAAAATGCAGCATAAAATTAAATAAAAATATTCAGCCTTGGTAAGAAGGATAGCTGAGCGTCTAGTTTAATTCAGTTTTCCCTGTGAGATGACAAAGTCTTAGTATGATAGTTTGTATCTGTAGCTGAGTATCTATGTATTAATTGTATATCTGACTCATATCTTTATTAATCCGTTAGCTCTTATTGCCTCTTACTGGGTCGCAGAGAAGCGGACTCTAGATTCATGTTTGTCTGGCTCTGTGTGACACATTTTATTGCAGAAATTGACAGTGAAGTTGACTTGACTTCACACAGTATCCAGCATGTGTTTAGCATGCTAACACCTAGCTTCTCCCACAGACAGACAGTGAGCGGTAGGAGCTAGTAGACTGTGTTTAGCGCTTATTCTACCTGAGCGCGTCACTCACCTGTACCTCTGTGTCGTCATCCTCCTCCTCCTTGCTTCTCTTCTTCGCGCTTTTCAAAGGTGTTTTCTTCACCATTTTACCTGTTTTAGGTGTTAGCTCTGTGTGCACGCGGCTAATGCTGCTACTCTCCTCCATCACCGACACGTGGGACAGGGGGAGGGGTCATGGGTCACACGTCACAGCCGGCCCCGGAAGCGACACTCTCAAAATAAATAAAATAAATAAAGCTTTTATAATCTTATTTTTTCTTTATATGTCCATGTATTTTTTTTAATTAATTTATTTACAGAACCGATGGCATAAAATGACAGTTACACTTCTCAATGTACAAACAACATACAAGGCACATCGAATGAAAGGAAAAAATAACGCTTTTACTCTGGGGATTCCGGTGGTGACGTAGCCTCGTTACCGTAAGATGGCGACGGCGGTTCCAACAGCTCACGGTGAGTTGGTTACCGGACCAGATGCTAAAGCTAGTCACAGCCATAGATATAAAACCATAAACCCTGACCCTGTTGTATATATATCTATGCTTACAGCCTCGTTCTGACCTGATGCTAAGCTAGTCACAGCTAACGTCGGTACAGCAGGCTTCACTCTTTCTGGAGGTAAACACGACGTGATGCTATCAGGCTAACTGTTAGCATAACACAGGCAAGGCAAGACAAGGCAAGTTTATTTATATAGCACAATTCAGACACAAGGCCACTCAAAGTGCTTTACAGGGGCAAGATTAAAATACATAAAACACATCAGAAGACATTTAAAAGCGAATGAAAAGAAGTAGAACGTTTAAATAAAATTGAAAGTACAGGTTAACATGGAAACAGAAAAGTCTTCAGACTCGATTTAAAAGAACTAGCAGGCTAACTGTTAGCATAACAAAGCTTTATCCCCCAGAGCGAACAGCTGTAGATCTAAACACAGTAAATGTATAGAGATGAAGATTAAATATTATAATAACAGTTTAGTATAACGCAGCGTTGATCCGCAGGTTTAAACTCATATTAGCTCTGCGCTAGCTAGCTCTGTTTAGCCCGTGTGCTAAGCTAAGCTAGCTGTTTGTTTTGGGTTCGTAAAGATGTTATTACGTCATCTAAACGTTAAGAGACAACCGGAATAAGATGGCGGGCGGTTAATGTTTTATTGTGTATTGTTGACAGTTCTTTATGACGGTTAAGGGCCCATAGTTAACTGTCTGTCTGTTTGTGTGTGTGTGTGTGTGTGTGTGTGTGTGTCTGTCTGTCTGTCTGTCTCTCTCTCTTTATAATGGTTAAGGGCCCATAGTAAACAGTCTGTCGGTGTGTGTGTGTGTCTCTCTCTCTTTATGATGGTAAAGGCCTTATAGTCAGTAGGGTTTACTGAAGACATCAATAATAGCCAATGCTAGCATACATTACATACAGTTTAGCTTTGTTATGCTAATGTTTTCATCAACGTCATCACAGGTGTTCGGTCACATGTTAACGGCCACTGACAGTCAGCTGATTGATAACGTCACGTGAGATCTGATCAATAGCATGAGACAGTTTGATTAGATTAGGAAGTGTAATATTACTGTTTTTACTTCTCCTTATATAGAGTATAAGTGTGACTGGGTTAAGGTTAAGTAACACCTTCCTACACTCCTCTGCCTGGCAACAAGGCTCAGGTGAAATGGTGATGAGATTATTCCTCTGATTGCAGCTGTAGAATGAGACAGTTTAAATAAAGTTAGTTTGAATATGTCTTCAGACCAGCAGCGGCTTGGACTGTTCATGATGTTCAATTGAATCGTTTATTATTGATTTAATATCTAAATCACTTATCTGATTTCTCTTTCAGGTTTAAACAAAGTGGAGCCAGAAACAGACAGACAGACAGACAGGCAGACAGACAGGCAGGCAGACAGACAGACAGACAGGCAGGCAGGCAGGCAGACAGACCAATACGCAGACAGACAGACCAATACACAGACAGACAGCCTGCTGCTCTGAGTGAAATGTAACACGTTAAGTTCAATATTAGGGAAGTATGAGGACACATTAACAGATTATAGGAAACATATTTGTGTCAGACAGACAGACAGACAGACAGTAATACACAAAAAGACACACACACAGACAAAGACACAGTAGACAGACAGACAGACAGACAGACAGTCAGTCAGTCAGACAGACAGACAGACAGACAGTCAGTCAGTCAGTCAGTCAGACAGACAGACAGACAGACAGACAGACAGACAGACAGACAGACAGACAGACAGACAGACAGACAGACAGCTGATGGAGAAAGGCTGCCGTGTGCCCGTGGGGTCCTGCTGCAGACCTCGTGCTCTGGTGCTTCATGCTCTGTTCTGGGCTCTGGTCTCTCTGAGGGTGTTTGGAGCCGCGCTGAGGGGAGAGCCAGGTAATAACCACCTTAAACACCTTAAACCCTTTACCTTATATATATATATACACACTGAGGGGGGAGCCAGGTAATAACCATTACCCCTTACCTTATATATATATACACACACTGAGGGGGGAGCCAGGTAATAACCATTACCCCTTCCCTAATACACACCATACCTAATATATATACACACACTGAGGGGAGAGCCAGGTAATAACCATTACCCCTTCCCTAATACACACCATACCTAATATATATACACACACTGAGGGGAGAGCCAGGTAATAACCATTACCCCTTCCCTAATACACACCATACCTAATATATATACACACACTGAGGGGAGAGCCAGGTAATAACCATTACCCCTAATATAAACTATTACTAATATCTCCTTATATATATATATATACAAGACAGCTGAGGGGGGAGCCAGGTAATAACCATTACCCCTAATATAAACTATTACTAATATCTCCTTATATATATACAAGACAGCTGAGGGGAGAGCCAGGTAATAACCATTACCCCTAATATAAACTATTACTAATATCTCCTTATATATATACAAGACAGCTGAGGGGAGAGCCAGGTAATAACCATTACCCCTTCCCTAATACACACCATACCTAATATATATACACACACTGAGGGGAGAGCCAGGTAATAACCATTACCCCTTCCCTAATACACACCATACCTAATATATATACACACACTGAGGGGAGAGCCAGGTAATAACCATTACCCCTAATATAAACTATTACTAATATCTCCTTATATATATATATATACACACAAGACAGCTGAGGGGGGAGCCAGGTAATAACCATTACCCCTTCCCTAATACACACCATACCTAATATATATACACACACTGAGGGGGGAGGACAAGACTGGGACAGATAATAACTATTACCCCTTACCTAATATATATATATATATATATATATATATATATATATATATATATATATATATATATATATATATATATATATATATATATATATATATTAGAGGTGGGCATAGATTAATTTTTTTAATCTAGATTAATCTAGATTAATTTTGGAATTAATCTAGATTAATCTAGATTAAAATGGCTCATTTGAATTCATTCATAATATGTGTGTGCTCCTAAATAATGACTCAAAGTAAGTCTTTGAGAACGTGTTTCTCAAGCCAGGTGGCGCATCAGACCAGGGGCTCATCTCCTGTTTCCAACATGCATCACAAACTGCTTGAGGAAGCTGTTCTACTATGATAATTGGTGATGAAAATAAATAATGTTCAACAAGATGTTACTTAGTAACGCGTTACCGGCATCGGACCTCTTTTTTCAGTAACGAGTAATCTAACGCGTTACTATCTCCAAACCAGTAATCAGATTGAAGTTACTCATCAAAGTCACTGTGCGTTACTTTTTCTGTCATTTTCCTTAGTGAAACATTTTACATAACTGCACAAGTGACTGCGATTGCGATTTTATGTAAATAAATGTGCGCGCATGTGTCTCTAAACTCTCCAACTGCTCCAACCGCTCCTCTCGTCTTTTTGGTAGCGCCCCTCGTCTCTGCCATGCAGCGTGTGTGTGTGCCTGTGTCTGTGTCTGTGTGTGTGTGTGCAGCAGCATTACGGCCGAGTCGAACTGTGGCGCAAAACAAAGTTTTCCCCCCGATGAAATATAGCGTCTGCTATGGGGATATTTAGGATTCGGGTACGGTGACGTTGACGTTGAAGAGATAGAAGTGTTTAAAACTTGGAAACTTATAGTCACGTGGCGACCGGTGGCCACACACACCCACCCTGCGTTCCAATACCCGATTGTGTGGGCAAGTGATGGAGAGAGAGAGAGCGGCGGGTGTGTGAGAGAATCTTCGCCCCTCGTCTCTGACATGCAGCGTGTGTGTCTGTGTGTGTGTGTGAGTGTGTGTGTGTGTGTGTGTGCGTGTGTGTGTGTGTGTGTGTGTGTGTGTGCGTGTGCAGCAGCATTACGGCCGAGTCTAAGCTGAACTGTACAAATGACTGGCTCCCTGAGCCGAACAGGAGGTGGAATAAGAGATTAACGGCGATATTTTTTTTATCGCCGATAAGAGTCTTGCGTTAACGCAGCACGTTAACGCCGATAACGGCCCACCACTAATATATATATATATATATATATATATATATATATATATATATATATATATATATATATATATATATATATATATATATATATATATATATATATATATATATATATATATATATATATATATATATATATATATATATATATATATATATATATATATATATATATATATATATATATATATATATATATATATATATATATATATATATATATATATATGTATATATATATATATATATATATATATATATGTATATATATATATATGTATATATATATATATGTATATATATATATATGTATATATATATATATATATATATATATATATATATATATATATATATATATATATATATATATATATATATATATATATATATATATATATATATATATATATATATATATATATATATATATATATACATATATATATATATATATATATATACTGTATACACACACTGAGGGGGAACGACAAGACGGGACGGGTAAGAAGCTAACTATATACCCTGTCTGTCTGTCTCAGTGAAGGCAGCTGTCCCCCCCTGCTGGCTGCTGATATTAACACTGCCCTGTCTGTCTGTGTGTCTGTCTGTGTGTCTGTCTGTCTGTCTGTCTGTCTGTCTGTCTCAGTGAAGGCAGCTGTCCCCCCCTGCTGGCTGCTGATATTAACACTGCCCTGTCTGTCTGTGTGTCTGTCTGTGTGTCTGTGTGTCTGTCTGTCTCAGTGAAGGCAGCTGTCCCCCCCTGCTGGCTGCTGGAGGAATTCATAGTGACGACTGAGTGTTCACCCTGCAACGCCTTCCAGACCGTGAGTCTGTCTGTGTGTATGTCTGTCTGTCTGTCTGTGTGTGTGTCTGTCTGCCTGTGTGTGTGTGTGTGTCTGTCTGTCTGTCTGTCTGTCTGTCTTTGTATGTCTCTGTCCGTCTGTCTTTCTCTGCGTGTGTGTGTGTGTGTGTGTGTGTGCGTGCGTGCGTGCGTAAGTGCGTGCGTGCGTGCGTGCGTGCGTGCGTGCGTGCGTGCGTGTGTGTGTGTGTGTGTGTGCTATATATTCATAACCCTAATGTGTTGTCATGTTGCAGACTTCCTGGTTGGCCTGCTTACAGACCGGATACGTGGAGAGAGTCAACTGCACGCGCTCCGTCAAAGAAGAGTACAAGAGGTGCGATAGTTTATGTTATTAACTGTGTGTGTGTGTGTGTGTGTGTGTGTGTGTGTGTGTGTGTGTGTGTGTGTGTGTGTGTGTGTGTGTGTGTGTGTGTGTGTGTGTGTGTGTGTGTGTGTGTGTGTGTGTGTGTGTGTGTGTGTGTGTGTGTGTGTGTGTGTGTGTGTGTGTGTGTGATATTAACAAAGGTTGCGTTCCGAATCTCATCCTCTTTCTTTTTTCTATTCTACATACTACATCTGACGATAAAAAGATTCTAGTTAGGATGCAGTAGGCATACTATTGGGACATACTTTACTCTCTTATTTCATCATAACATTGCGCCTTGATCTTGCCTCTTGCTTTTATATCCGTCTCATCCCCGTTTGTTTTCATACGGAGGCTTCGTCGATGTGACGTCACTTCACGTGCGCACCGGATTGTGGGTCAGAATCGCCCAAATAGGATGCAGTTTTCAACACTACAATCTTGGCCGCATGAAGTAGGACATCCGGGTACTTCTAACCATCCTAAATCTGACCACAAGAATCGGGTCATCCTAAATCTTTTTTCTACCAAACTAAATAGTAGAAAGTATGCGATTCGGAACGCAACCAAAGTGTTTTGTGTCCTAGCTGTCTGTCTGTCTGTCTGTCTGTCTGTCTGTCTGTCTGTGATATTAACAGACTGTCTGTCTCCTAGCTGTCTGTCTGTCTGTCTGTCTGATATTAACAGACTGTCTGTCTGATATTAACAGACTGTCTGTCTGTCTGTCTGTCTGTCTGTGATATTAACAGACTGTCTGTCTCCTAGCTGTCGGTCGTCGGTGATGGAGGAGAATCTCTTCTGGAAGTTCGAGGCGGCCATGTTGGGACTGGCGGCCATGTTTGGAGTTCTGGTGGTGGTGAGACAGAGATGGTTAGACAGGTTAGCCTCAGAGAAGGTGAGACGGCAGATAGAATCCATATAGACAGACAGACAGACAGACAGAAAAGGTGAGACGGCAGATAGAATCCATTCAAACCCTGGACTATAACACCACACCACCTAGGACCCAGCGGACACCACCATGGCTGGATGGGCCAAGGCTCCAGCACAGATGGAATCTAACAAAAGGTTCTCCGAGGAACTTCCAGTGTGTGTTAATTCTAGCGCCCCCCTTTGGACTAAAGCGGTAGTGTTTTTACCACGCCAGCTGTTGTTCCTGGGTGAGCGTATACCCATGACAATGGCATTCAGAAAAACTATATAAAAATAGCATTCTTTGCACTGATGGTCTGGTTTGCTGTTACATGTAATTTATGATCATCAGAGGAGAAATTAGACTGTTTCAGAAATATTTCAAAGTTCCTCGTGGCTCCTTTAAGAACAGGACAACATGCGATCCATCGAGTACCAACCGGGCCGGATGAGACTGGTTTCGGTACGGTACTCGTAGACCCGGCCTGTGTTTCCATGCCGACATCACCGCTCCCTGGCAGGAGTACCACGGCTATCGACCAATCAACGGACTGCAGTGTGTAGCTCCACCCTTTTGGGACCCTTCCTAACTTTTCACAGTGGAATAACGCTAATAAATGTGTGTCAAGCCGAGCTGAACCGAACCCCAAATGGAAACGAGGCTAAAGGATCCAGGCCGGACCGGACTCACATGGACTGAGTGATTTCCTCCTGCTGCAGTCTTTGGATCTGAACTGTGAACTATACAGACTTTATGAACTAATCCAGGCGCGCACACACACACACACACACACACACACACACACACACACACACACACACACACACACACACACACACACACACACACACACACACACACACACACACACACACACACACACACACACACACACACACACACACACACACACACACACACACACACACACACACACACACACACACACACACACACACACACACACACACACACACACACACACACACACACACACACACACACACCTCTGACTGGCCCAGCCCTCTGTGATGGAACAGGAAATGTGTTTACTCTGATTCTGACTAAATAAAGTTTAAACTGATCGATAATTCAGAAAACATTCTCGACTTTAACTTTAAACTTTTGATATATTCTAATGTCTAGTGTGTAATAGAGTATTTAGCTTCATCTAGTGGTGAGATTGTAGATGTCAGCGCTCCCTTGCTAACCCCTCCCTTTAGAGGAGAATTTACAGAAGCTACGGTGGCCGTCAAGGACAAGAAGCAGCAACAGTAAGGCTGTGATGGGAGTGACCCTTTACAGCAAACAAACTTAAAATAAAGTGAATATGTATTTACATGGTCTGCTCCAGTTTTTGTTCAAACTTATCACATTGCATTGTGGGCGGTTGAGTAGGTAGAGTAACCTATCGATCCATACACACAATCTTCCCGTTAGTAGGGCTTTTCCTACACAGCCTGTGTGCTGCTACAAACTGATTCTATAGGCTGTTACATACTCCGCGAGAAGAAAGAACAAAGTTCTCGATGACAGAGCTGCGAGAAGAAAATTACGTCATTTTCTTCTCTCAGCTCTTGTTTAGCTTGTTCTCGCAGCTTGTTCTCGACACATCACCCGGACCAAACTTTCTTCTCGCAGCTTGTCCGAGAACTATTGTGTGATTGGTCAGTCTGAAGTCAATGAGGAAAGCGAAGTGAAATCAGCTGGCGCTACCGAGTCAATTACCATGGTAACAATGCGCCGCGGTGAGGAGTTCGGCGGTTGAGTTCTGGTGAAGTATGTAATGTCAGACCAGAAAGAACTTCTCTCAGCTCTGTCACCGAGAACTTTGTTCTTTCTTCTCGCGGAGTATGGAACAGCCTTAATGTGAGCGTTGTCTGTTCAACCCTGATCAATACAAACCAGTTAGCAAGCTTCTGATTGGTCCATTCACACCGTCATAAGAAACTACAGGAAGTCACATAATAAACTACAGGAAGTCAGGCATCTTCTGTGATTCAATTTAATGAAAATAATCAGAAACTGTTACAATAATTTAATAAAAATTTAAAAATCACGTTAAAAACAGTTTTAAAAAAAAAGTAAAATCCTCCTGGAAGGTGATTGGCTCGTTTATAAACAGTGTCATCGGCTGCTGTCAGTTGATTGGTTCGTAGGCGGTAGTCGAGGGCGACGCCTTCTTCCTGACACACAAACAGACTGCGCCCAGAACAAGGAGGACCATGGGAAATCCCAAACCGACCGCCATCATGGAGAGAACCAGAGGAGAGAAGGAGTCCACAGGGGGGGCGCCCAGGCCCACCAGGGCCGTCCTGAAACACACACAGGGGGGGGTTAGAGAGAAGGAGTCCACAGGGGGGGGTTAGAGAGAAGGAGTCCACAGGGGGGGCACCCAGGCCCACCAGGGCAGTCCTGAAACAGACAGACAGACAGACAGACAGACAGACAGACAGACAGACAGAGACACCCACACACACAGGTTGTTACATTAAAGCTACAGTGTGCAGTATTAGGGGTTAGGGTTAGAGAGAAGGAGTCCAGAGGGAGGGCGCCCAGTCCTCAAACACAGACAGAGACAGACACACACACACACACACAGGGACAGAGAGAGACACAGACACACACACACACACACACAGGGACAGAGACATCCAAGCGGACAGACACAGGTTGTTACATTAAAGCTACAGTGTGTAGTAGTAGGGGTTAGAGCGGGGTAGTCCAAACTAAGGCCTGTGGGCCATCTGCGGCCCGCGACCCGATTTTTATTGGCCCGTGGCCTATTTTAAAAATATAATGTAATATGGCCCTTTGGATTTTTTATTTTAATTTTTTTTCTTAGTTAACCCACTGGTGCAGGGGTGTCAAAACTGATTGATTGGCCCGCGGCACATTTTAAAAATATAATGTAATATGGCCCTTTTAGTTTTTAAATAATTTAAATGCACTCATTATATTACAAAGAAATATGTCCCATAAAAGAAAAAGAGCACCAAGCCCATCCCAGAGGACCCTGCATAATATTTAATTTTAAATTAATATTATTATTAGTTATATTATTATTATTATTATTATTATAAGTGTCCTTCTCCAATAGCTTCTAATTCACCTGACATGAAAAAATGTCACACAAAATTCCTCAGATTAAGCCTCTTAATGTTCCTCTCAAAGTGCACCAGATTCATGCATTTCACTTTAAAAGGGTAACAAAAATCTCCCGGGGGGGCATTAGCAGAAAACACTAGGTGTCTGAAGGCATTTAACAATAGTCAATGATTTGGTCAGTGCTAACATTGGAGAGGGCCCCCCCCCCCCCATCAAATTCTGCTTAGGGCCCCTTTGGAAGTGTTTAATTTGCAAGGAAAGTGTTGCTGTGAAGAAGGATTACAATTTACGAAGACACTATGAAACTAAACATCAGAGCAGCTACATGTCCTGATAAATGTGTTATTTTTGCAAAGTGACCCGGCCCTTCGTAGATTTTTCTGTATGTGGCCCTCAGTGAAAAAAGTTTGGACACCCCTGGGTTAGAGAGAAGGAGTCGACATACACAGACAGACAGACAGGTACGTACCAGCGTAGGAAGACAGACAGACAGACAGACAGTTATGTACCAGCATAGGAAGACAGACAGACAGACAGAGTGACAGACATACACAGACAGACGGACAGACAGACAGACAGACAGACAGACAGACAGACAGACAGACAGACAGACAGACAGACAGACAGACAGACAGACAGGTACGTACCAGCGCAGGTAGCGTGTGCTGTTGTAGAACGTTGTCCCGGCGAGGCCGAAGCTGATGTTGAGTCCTGTCGCCTGAGCGTCGTCTGAGTAGAACCCTCTGACCAGCTGGGAGGAGGACAGCAACGTCTCCACGGCGACAGCGGCCGGCGCAGAGTGATGACACGGCACGCTGTCTTCCAATGAGGGGAAAGAGCGTCTCCAGGCAACCGGGCGCCAGGCAACGAAACTACTGTCAGAGGAATGAACCCAGTGGGAGGACTGGGGGAGAGACAGGGTTAATACAGCTGTTTACAGAGGCTGGGCTGTGTATTAACCCTGTTTACAGAGCCTAGGCTGTGTATTAAACCTGTTTACAGAGCCTGGGCTGTGTATTAACCCTGTTTACAGAGCCTAGGCTGTGTATTAACCCTGTTTACAGAGCCTGGGCTGTGTATTAACCCTGTTTACAGAGCCTGGGCTGTGTATTAACCCTGTTTACAGAGCCTAGGCTGTGTATTAACCCTGTTTACAGAGGCTGGGCTGTGGATTAACCCTGTTTACAGAGCCTGGGCTGTGTATTAACCCAGTTTACAGAGGCTGGGCTGTGTATTAACCCTGTTTACAGAGCCTGGGCTGTGTATTAACCCTGTTTACAGAGCCTAGGCTGTGTATTAACCCTGTTTACAGAGGCTGGGCTGTGGATTAACCCTGTTTACAGAGCCTGGGCTGTGTATTAACCCTGTTTACAGAGCCTAGGCTGTGTATTAACCCTGTTTACAGAGGCTGGGCTGTGGATTAACCCTGTTTACAGAGCCTGGGCTGTGTATTAACCCTGTTTACAGAGGCTGGGCTGTGGATTAACCCTGTTTACAGAGCCTGGGCTGTGTATTAACCTGTTTACAGAGCCTGGGCTGTGTATTAACCCTGTTTACAGAGCCTGGGCTGTGTATTAACCCTGTTTACAGAGCCTGGGCTGTGTATTAACCCTGTTTACAGAGCCTGGGCTGTGTATTAACCCTGTTTACAGAGCCTAGGCTGTGTGTTAACTAGGGCTGGCCCGAATTATTCGAATATTCAAATACTCGTTCGGAAAATTAGTATTCGGAGCTTCGTTTTTTTTTGTTTTTTTTTTAATAAATTTTTTTTTTATAAATTTTTTTTTTTTTTTTTTTTTTTTCAACATTTTTTTTTGCAAGAAGCTAGTACTGCAATATAATGTCATCAAATAATTTTATATTTGGATATAAAAGTTAGTAATATTGTAGTAGTAGTAGTATTGCTCATTTAGGAGGATATTACATCACTAAGTGTCATAGCGCATCCATTACTTCACCTCCGAGCGCGTAAATCTTCAACAAAATATGCAGATACTGTCAAAATCGGTTCCAGGGAGTATATAGGGATTATTAAAGTTTTTTTTTTTTAATTAAAAAAAAAAATTATAATATATATATATATTTTTTTAATGTTGTTTTTGATGGTGTGTTTTTCTGGAACGAATATTCGCTCGGAAAAACCAACGAATATTCGAAGCCTGAAAAATGGCATTCGGGCCAGCCCTAGTGTTAACCCTGTTTACAGAGCCTAGGCTGTGTATTAACCCTGTTTACAGAGCCTAGGCTGTGTATTAACCTGTTTACAGAGCCTAGGGTGTGTATTAACCCTGTTTACAGAGCCTGGGCTGTGTGTTAACCCTGTTTACAGAGTCTGGGCTCTGTAAACTGGTTAATACCAAGCCCCAACCTCAGCGATTTTTACCAGCATCCAATAAGGAAGTGACCACAACTGTAGTAACCAGGAAGTGCCACTGGGGGTGGTGCCAAGACGAGCAGTTTTTCTTTGACTCACTTGTTAAACAGGCCGTTTTCAAAGTCTTATTAAACCTATTTACAGCCTGGGCCACAAAACCATTTTAGTCTGTATGTTTAGGTCATATCTCCATGACAACACTGAGGGGGGTGAATTTTTTTGGACCACGCAGGTTTTTATTCTTTTGGAGGTTAAAATGTATTGGCGCGATCTCTTGAGTGACAGCTCTCCGCCCGTTGTCCCTCACACTTTGCCTCGGAGGTATACGTCAGCCATCTCCCTCCCCCCGACGTGACGTCGATTCCCCTTTTCGGCAAGAGGAGTGAGGCGGAGTAAAAATCTCACAAGATGGCGACGCGCATAAACCAGGATTATTGGATGCCGTGTGAATAACTGAGGTCAGCCCAGATGCTACACACACACACACACACACACACACACACACACACACACACACACACACACACACACACACACACACACACACACACACACACACACACACACACACACACACACACACACACACACACACACACACACACACACACACACACACACACACACACACACACACACACACACACACACACACACACACACGTCAAAACAAACCTTAAATATCGTAGGTGTGAACTCGTCGTCGATGGTCCGGTGAACTTCCACGCTGTCCGGAGTGTTAGCCCCGCCCACCGACACCAGCTCCAATAGGAAGCGAGAGCGAGTCGCTCGCGGCAACAGGCCGTCCAACCACACGCTCAGCTGGGAGGAGTCAGAGGTGTGCTGGAGGCGGGGCCAGGAGCCAGCCCGCCCCGATGACTCATACACCGACAGCTGGGGGAAAGACAACCAATGAAAACCAATACTTTATAGACAGGCAGGCAGACAGACAGGCACACAGACAGACAGGCAGACACACAGACAACTAGGGAAAAAAAAACAATGAAACCAATAAAACCGTAAAAAACATTACTTTATAGACAGGCAGACAGACAGGCAGACAGACAGGCAGACAGACAGGCACACAGACAGACAGACAGACACACAGACAGACACACAGACAACTAGGGGGAAAAAAACAATGAAACCGTGAAAAACATTACTTTATAGACAGGCAGATAAACAGACACAGAGACAGACAGGCAGGCACACAGACAGACAGACAGACAGACACACAGACAACTGGGGAAAATAAAACCATTACTTTAAAGGTCCCATATTATAGAAAGCCAGAGCTAACAGTCAGGACACAAACAATCTCCCATTCCTGTTCTGTTTTTCCTAAAGTTTAAAGGTGCTCCGAGGAACTTTCAGTGTGTGTTAATTCTAGCGCCCCCTTTGGACAAGAGCGGTAGTGTTTTTACTACGCCAGCTGTTGTTCCTGGGTGAGCGTATACCCATGACAAAGGCATTTAGAAAAACTATATAAAAATAGCATTCTCTGCACTGATGGTCTGGTTTGCTGTTACATGTAATTTATGATCATCAGAGGAAAAATGAGACTGTTTCAGAAATATTTCAAAGTTCCTCGTAGAGACTTTAATAGACAAACAAACATTTCTGTAATTGAATTAGTTTGACCTCTGTGTGTGTGTGTGTGTGTGTGTGTGTGTGTGTGTGTGTGTGTGTGTGTGTGTGTGTGTGTGACTGTGTGTGTGTGTGTGTGACTGTGTGTGTGTGTGTGACTGTGTGTGTGACTGTGTGTGTGTGTGTGTGTGTGTGTGTGTGTGTGTGTGTGTGTGTGTGTGTGTGTGTGCTGACCTGTAAACACAGAGAGCCGTTGGAGGAGGGGGCGGAGCCACAGACCAGAGCGGTGACCTCTGACCCAGACAGCTGCAGATCATTCCAGGTGAAGTTCTGTAGAGAGAGGGAGAGGGTAGTCTGTCTGTCTGTCTGTCTGTCTGTCTGTCTGTCTGTCTGTCTGTCTGTCTGTCTGTCTGTCTGTCTGTCTGTCTGTCTGTCTGTCTGTCTGTGAGTGTTTGACTGTCTGTCTGTCTGTCTGTGAGTGTCTGTCTGTCTGTCTGTCTGTCTGTCTGTCTGTCTGTCTGTCTGTGAGTGTTTGACTGTCTGTCTGTCTGTCTGTCTGTGTGAGTGTGTGTGTGTCTGTCTGCCTGAATCTCAATACAGGGGTTGCGGTCTACGAAGGCTGCATTTGAAGACCGATTGCGTCATAGCGGCGCGCAAAGGCTTGTTCCATTTGCAAGGCTCCTTCATATGCGGCCGAGAAATGCAGCCTTCCCAAGATTCATTGCGTTTTTTTCAGAGATGGCATAAAATAAAATAAAAAATAACAAAACAGCAACGTGTTGCTCCATCTTCTTAACTTTTATCTTCCTTTCTTTTATTTTTTTTCTTTTCGTCTGGTAGGCAACTTCTTTTTCTTTTTTCCTCCGTTGACAGGGCTGTCTCCGTTGGCAGCAATCAGGGTTGCTAGGCAGCACAGGAGCGGCGAGTCGTCACGCAAGGTAACGGCTTGTTACGTGAACCGGAAATGCTCGTAAACGGAGACCTGCGGAGACCGTCTCATTTAACAACGCTCCTTCGGCCTTCGAATCGGCCTTCATAGGCTATAGCCTTCATAGACCGCGTCCTTCCAAGGATGCGGTCTCTGTAATGGGATACAGCTAGTGTGTCTGTGTGTGTGTGTTTGACTGTCTGTCTCTGTCTGTCTGTCTGTCTGTCTGTCTGTCTGTCTGTCTGTCTGTCTGTCTGTCTGTCTGTCTGTCTGTCTGTCTGTCTTACCTGCAGGTCATATGGAGGGAAGAAGAGTTCAGAGGAAGAAGGGTCCGCGGTGTTGTTGACGTCATTGTATTCAAACAGCTGAAACAGGAAGTAGATTAAAACACTAAAGAACTACAATGACATCACAGAGAACTACAATTACATCACAGAGAACTACAATGACATCACAGAGAACTACAATTACATCACAGAGAACTACAATGACATCACAGAGAACTACAATGACATCACAGAGAACTACAGATTGTTTAAAGCTTTTTCACGGATACTGGTCGGTTTGTTCTTATTAATGTATTCACACCATTGTGGCCTGTTTACATTTCTTTAAACCAATCACAGTGGTCTTGGGCGTCTTTTCTAAATAGTGACATTAGCTGCCGACCGTGGACCTGTTATAAAACATGCCAACCAACACTGTTAATGTGTGTGTGTGTGTGTGTGTGTGTGTGTGTGTGTGTGTGTGTGTGTGTGTGTGTGTGTGTGTGTGTGTGTGTGTGTGTGTGTGTGTGTGTGTGTGTGTGTGTGTGTGTGTGTGTGTGTGTGTGTGTGTGTGTGTGTGTGTGTGTGTGTGTGTGTGTGTGTGTGTGTGTGTGTGTGTGTGTGTGTGTGTGCAGAAACATTATGAGCTGGATACTATCAAACACACACACAAAATCAGATACACACACACACATATATATATACACAGAGATACACACACACACACACAATCAGATATACACACACACACACACACACACACTATACTGACCCTGGTGAGGACGATGGCGGTGCTATAGAGCACGCTGCTCTCTGGCTCCACCCTCAGGCCGCCGCCGGTACGGTCGTTAAACTGAGTCCAGTTCACCTGAGACACAGGCCAGGTCAGTATTACTATCTATGGTTAATACACAAACTAAACATGCATTTTCATCATGTTTACAAGAAGAAAATGTCTCATAACTCAGACAGTGAACAACATAAGAACAAATCCTTCTGTAATAACCTTCAGAATAGTGCTGAGAATGATTATGGAAAGTTTATTTGATGTGAGAGCTGTAGAAGCAGAGTTCTGACCTTCACAGTGGACATGTTGGAGTCAGTGTGGACCAGCAGTAGTGTGGGCGCCCCCTGGCTGCTGAACAGGTAGTGCAGTGTGTCGTTGTGTCCCACGGCCCGCACACTGAGCAGGTCTCCACCGGGGGGCCGGGAGGGCGAGCCGGGGTTCAGATCTACTGTTAACTAGAGGAGAGAAGAAGAAAAGGGTTAATCTCTACTGTTAACTAGAGGAGAGAAGAAGAAAAGGGTTCTACTGTTAACTAGAGAAGAGAAGAAGAAAAGGGTTCTACTGTTAACTAGAGGAGAGAAGAAGAAAAGGGTTCTACTGTTAACTAGAGGAGAGAAGAAGAAAAGGGTTCAGCTGTTAACTAGAGCAGAGAAGAAGAAAAGGGTTCAACTCTACTGTTAACTAGAGGAGAGAAGAAGAAAAGGGTTCTACTGTTAACTAGAGGAGAGAAGAAGAAAAGGGTTCTACTGTTAACTAGAGGAGAGAAGAAGAAAAGGGTTCTACTGTTAACTAGAGGAGAGAAGAAGAAAAGGGTTCTACTGTTAACTAGAGGAGAGAAGAAGAAAAGGGATCTACTGTTAACTAGAGGAGAGAAGAAGAAAAGGGTTCATCTGTTAACTAGAGGAGAGAAGAAGAAAAGGGTTCTACTGTTAACTAGAGCAGAGAAGAAGAAAAGGGATCTACTGTTAACTAGAGGAGAGAAGAAGAAAAGGGTTCATCTGTTAACTAGAGGAGAGAAGAAGAAAAGGGTTCTACTGTTAACTAGAGGAGAGAAGAAGAAAAGGGTTCTACTGTTAACTAGAGGAGAGAAGAAGAAAAGGGTTCTACTGTTAACTAGAGGAGAGAAGAAGAAAAGGGTTCTACTGTTAACTAGAGGAGAGAAGAAGAAAAGGGTTCTACTGTTAACTAGAGGAGAGAAGAAGAAAAGGGTTCTACTGTTAACTAGAGGAGAGAAGAAGAAAAGGGTTCTACTGTTAACTAGAGCAGAGAAGAAGAAAAGGGATCTACTGTTAACTAGAGGAGAGAAGAAGAAAAGGGTTCTACTGTTAACTAGAGCAGAGAAGAAGAAAAGGGATCTACTGTTAACCAGAGGAGAGAAGAAGAAAAGGGTTCATCTGTTAACTAGAGGAGAGAAGAAGAAAAGGGTTCTACTGTTAACTAGAGGAGAGAAGAAGAAAAGGGTTCTACTGTTAACTAGAGGAGAGAAGAAGAAAAGGGTTCTACTGTTAACTAGAGGAGAGAAGAAGAAAAGGGTTCTACTGTTAACTAGAGGAGAGAAGAAGAAAAGGGTTCTACTGTTAACTAGAGGAGAGAAGAAGAAAAGGGTTCAGATCTACTGTTAACTAGAGCAGAGAAGAAGAAAAGGGATCTACTGTTAACTAGAGGAGAGAAGAAGAAAAGGGTTCTACTGTTAACTAGAGCAGAGAAGAAGAAAAGGGTTCTACTGTTAACTAGAGGAGAGAAGAAGAAAAGGGTTCTACTGTTAACTAGAGCAGAGAAGAAGAAAAGGGTTCTACTCTACTGTTAACTAGAGCAGAGAAGAAGAAAAGAGTTCTACTGTTAACTAGAGGAGAGAAGAAGAAAAGGGTTCTACTGTTAACTAGAGCAGAGAAGAAGAAAAGAGTTCTACTGTTAACTAGAGCAGAGAAGAAGAAAAGGGTTCTACTGTTAACTAGAGGAGAGAAGAAGAAAAGGGTTCTACTGTTAACTAGAGGAGAGAAGAAGAAAAGGGTTCTACTGTTAACTAGAGGAGAGAAGAAGAAAAGGGTTCTACTGTTAACTAGAGGAGAGAAGAAGAAAAGGGTTCTACTGTTAACTAGAGGAGAGAAGAAGAAAAGGGTTCTACTGTTAACTAGAGCAGAGAAGAAGAAAAGGGTTCAGCTGTTAACTAGAGCAGAGAAGAAGAAAAGGGTTCTACTGTTAACTAGAGGAGAGAAGAAGAAAAGGGTTCAGCTGTTAACTAGAGCAGAGAAGAAGAAAAGGGTTCTACTGTTAACTAGAGGAGAGAAGAAGAAAAGGGTTCATCTCTACTGTTAACTAGAGGAGAGAAGAAGAAAAGGGTTCTACTGTTAACTAGAGCAGAGAAGAAGAAAAGGGTTCTACTGTTAACTAGAGGAGAGAAGAAGAAAAGGGTTCTACTCTACTGTTAACTAGAGGAGAGAAGAAGAAAAGGGTTCTACTGTTAACTAGAGCAGAGAAGAAGAAAAGGGTTCTACTGTTAACTAGAGGAGAGAAGAAGAAAAGGGTTCTACTGTTAACTAGAGCAGAGAAGAAGAAAAGGGTTCTACTGTTAACTAGAGCAGAGAAGAAGAAAAGGGTTCTACTGTTAACTAGAGCAGAGAAGAAGAAAAGGGTTCAGCTGTTAACTAGAGGAGAGAAGAAGAAAAGGGTTCAGCTGTTAACTAGAGCAGAGAAGAAGAAAAGGGTTCTACTGTTAACTAGAGGAGAGAAGAAGAAAAGGGTTCTACTGTTAACTAGAGGAGAGAAGAAGAAAAGGGATCTACTGTTAACTAGAGGAGAGAAGAAGAAAAGGGTTCAGCTGTTAACTAGAGCAGAGAAGAAGAAAAGGGTTCTACTGTTAACTAGAGCAGAGAAGAAGAACATATGAAGACACTTAGCTCAGACTGGTTCCCATTTGTCTTTAACATCTGATCACGTGAATAAAGCTCTAACTACAGGTGAGAACACTCTCAAGACGCTTTGAGATCGGATCACAGAAACCACATTCGGAGGTGGTTTACGTCGCTTGTGTCCGATGTGTTCGCATTCAAATAGTAGTGCATACAGATATGTGACTCTTGTCCACATTAGGGACCTCCTACTCAACTGCTGCCCCCTGCCTGAGCGCAAATACGTTGAAAATGCATCACTAACGTTCATGCAGCTTTTATAGAAGCCTCATGAACGTTAGTTGCATCCGCCAGTATTGTAAATGACAAGCTTTCTGTCCTCTGTTTTCATTTCACTGCGTAAATCTGAAAACACGGAAATCGCTGCTATTGACTGGAGAGCTGCAAGGCAACGACTTCCTGTTCTCATCTGCTTAAGAATAAAAGTCAACTCGCGTTTGGCTAGTAACAGGCTTTTAATGTGAAGGCGCACAGGAAATATTCGGTTCGCACGTAAAGTATCTTAACTGCATAAAGCCGTGTATCCTACTGGTGGTGGTGACAAGAGTGTAGCAGACGTTAGAAAAGCCGCCCGGCAAACACACATCTTTCAAATCAAATCAGTTGTATTTGTACAGCCCAATATCACAAATAGACATTTGCCTCAGTGGGCTTTACATTCCATACAGTATGATACAATATGACACCCTATCTATCTATCTATCTATCTATCTATCTATCTATCTATCTGCCCTTACACCCTTAGCTCGGCTGAGAAAAAAACTTCCAGTAAAAAAACCTTTAACAGGATTTTTAAAAATTGAGAAATCTCAGGGAGAGTCGACAGAGTAAGGGATCCCTCTCTCCAGCCAAAGTGGCGTAATAACTTACTACCCTAAGACTATTTCCTGCATTTGGCGAGCGTTTGTGTGGAGCGCCCTAAGCAGTGTTGTGCATCGCTCCTCCTTGTCTAAATGAGACAGTAGCATATCTCGTCAACCTAGACTTGTAATTATCTTCACACGTAATGCATTTTAATAGCCAATCCTAAATGCACTGCACAGCCCTGTATGTTTACCTGTTTGAACCCCACCGGTTAAAAACACCAATGCAAACGGAAATGATGTACGAGTTGATTTACATACAGAGTGGAAACGTAACCAGATCACAGCTGGACAAAGGAGTCACATGTTACTGCCAGGTGGGAACACACACTGAGCTGTAGTTCAGTGTTCTCTCCCCCCCCCCCCAGGAGGTCATTCACCTCCTACCAGGCCATTGCTTAAATAAGACTTTGTTTCTTAGCAATGTTTGTTTAAATAAAGGTTGATGATGATGATGAGCTGTCCATTTCTGATCAGATCTCTAAACACATCAATAATCCCAGGTGGAAAGGGGCCTTACAGTTCCAAATCTCTTACTTTTTCTTTTTACTACACTACATACTAAAGTACAGAAGAGTTTTAGTCTTTTTACTACACTACATACTAAAGTACAGAAGAGTTTTAGTCTTTTTACTACACTACATACTAAAGTACAGAAGAGTTTTAGCCTTTTTACTACACTACATACTAAAGTACAGAAGAGTTTTAGTCTTTTTACTACACTACATACTAAAGTACAGAAGAGTTTTAGCCTTTTTACTACACTACATACTAAAGTACAGAAGAGTTTTAGTCTTTTTACTACACTACATACTAAAGTACAGAAGAGTATAAAGGCCAATTATGTCAAGAAATGTCAAGAATAAAGAGGAATACTCCAACATGCTATTGGAGTTAGTGGGCCATTTTCAGCATACTGCAATTGACGTGCATGTATTGGGACATCCTACATCTTTTTCTGGCATACTTAAGTGACTGACAATAATAGTATGGAGGTATATCACGAGGAGATATTCACTGATTTTGACAACAAATGTAGCCTAGACTACTGGTCTTAAAATGCATTGTCAGCATGTTTTTAAGAAGAAAATGTCTCATAAATCAGACAGTGAACAACATATGAACAAATCCTTCTGTAATAACCTTCAGAATAGTGCTGAGAATGATTATGGAAAGTTTAGTTGATGGAAGAGCTTTAGAAGTTGAGATATTTGATTTCTCGCCCTAAATCAAAACCAGTATCACTTCCTTTTTCGTTGTATCTATTTCACATTGTAAGTAAAAGTGTCTCTCGCTCTCTACCTGTCTGCCTGTCTGTCGCTCACCTGTCTGTCTGCAGTTTCTCCTCGTGTCGAACTTAAAGCTGAAAAGATAAAAATGATAAAAACTATAAAAACTCCGCCGTCTCCCCGACTCGTCACAGCTGCCGTCGCCATCTTTGTTGTTACTGAGCAGCGGGTCACATGACTTCCGCGTTAATATGTCAGCTGACCGATCTTTAGCCCCGCCCCCAATGAGTTAAAAAGAACAATACTTCTATGTAAGGCCCTTTGATCAAATCCCCACACTACCATACTATTTAGTACGCCAGAGACATCTAGGATGTCCCAATACATAGGCTACATGTCACAGAAAGTATGACAAAATACCAGAGGCCCTAATGAAACACTTTGTTAGAACACAAGTATGTTTAAAGGGTCAGTGTGTAGTTTCAAAGGAGGGGTTTGTTTACATTCACAGAGCCTGCTGTTAGTTTACTAAACATATTTGTTGATGTGCCTGTGTGTGTGAGTCTCTTTTAGTGTGTGTGTGTGTGTGTGTGTGTGTGTGTGTGTGTGTGTGTGTGTGTGTGTGTGTGTGTGAACATTATGTTAGTGTGCAAAACATTATGTTAGTGTGCAAAGCATTACATTTAAATGACAAAAGAATAATTCAGTTAATAGGCTTAACTATTTTCAGTCACGTATTTTGTATTGCAGCCATTCTGAAATACGCTGAATCATCTAGAACCCTAACCCCCTCTAGAACCTTGATGTATATATATCTATCTCTTAAAGGCCCTTTCTTCTGTTCAAAGATCACTGGAACCCAGCTGAAGAGCATTCGTTCATTCCAGAAAGCCAAATGCATCATGAGTCAGCCTGACCATGTCCTCAGGGAGGAATTCACACTATTGCCCTCCGGGCGGCGCTATCTTTCAATCAGGACACAGTGAGGTATTCACACTCTTTTATTCCTGCAGCCATCAGGTTACTGAATGATCACAGTCAGGAGTAGGAGAGCAGCAGTAGCTGGGTGGTTGTTCTGACAGGTTGAGGTGAATGTGAGTTGGATGTGTGTGTTGGAGCTGTTTGTCTATTTATGTTATTTTCTACCTCGTGCTGCTTTTATAGTATTTATTCAAATGATTTCTTTACTGCGAACTGGAACTGTGAACTAAATGGCCCTTCTTGGGATAAATAAAGCTTTTTCTTTTTCTGATTCTAATCTAGATGTATGTTATGCCCCTGTAAAGCACTTTGAATGGCCTTGTGTCTGAGTTGTGTATGAACCTGCCTTGATCAAAGGGTCACTGTGTAGTTTAAAGTCACACTGTGTAGTTTCAGAGGAGGGGGGTTGTTTACATTCACAGAGCCTGCAGTTAGTTTACCAAACATATTTTCTCTACATGTAATTCTTTGTTTTGAATAATTCTATCATCATAAATCAAATTATTTTTGAGGAACCTGGAACCAAACCTAAGACTAGAATATGTTTGTAAACCAAACTGTGGGCCCTGCTGCTGTAAACAACAACAGTAACTTTTCAGGAAGCTTTCTAACTTCAAACAGTGTTCCAGCCTCCATAGCAAGGGTTAGCAAGGGAGCGTTGACATCTACAATCCCACCACTAGGTGATGCTGAAGTACTTTATTACACATGAAGAAACACACAGGGATCATGTTGTAACGACGATTTTATTGACGATTTATTTTGAACGTTTTGAAGTTTCAGGGAGTCATTAGGCCACACACACACACACACACAGACAGACAGACAAACACACACTCATAGACACAGACAGACACACACACACACACACACTCAGACAGACAGACAGACAGACACAGTGACTCTTAAGCGGTGGATGGGGTCTAGTCCATTCCCGGGCCTTGCTGTTGATCTTCTTTGTCTTTCTTCTTGTGACCAGAGACGATGTCATCGATACGCAGCAGCAGGATGGCCGTCTGTTAAAGAGACACACACACACACACACACACACAGGGACACACACAGACACAGGGACACACACACACACACACACACACACACACACACACACACACACACACACACACACACACACACACAGGGACACGTTAGAGTGAGCAAAGATTTCCAATACATTTTTTCAGAAATGAAGTTTCTCAGTATCCGGTCTTTCCAACATTATCTTCAACTAAATGTCTTTTTACTTTGGATGTAACATTTAATACAGTGTGTGTTTGTGAGACTGTGTCCCTCTGCGTCTCACCTCCATAGCAGCCCTGTGTGTGTGAGTGTGTGTGTGTGTGTGTGTGTGTGTGTGTGTGTGTGTGTGTGTGTGTGTGTGTGTGTGTGTGTGTGTACTAACCTCCATAGCAGTCTTGTATGTCTGGGCCTTCACAGCCAGAGGCTCCATGATGCCGAGCTGTTTCATGTCAGTGATCACTCCACTCTCTCCGTCTACGCCCCAAGACGCGCCGTTCTCCTGGGTGTGTTTGGCCTGGAGACAAGGGACAAGAGATCCATATCAATATACTGGGGCGCTCCGGTGGTGTAGTGGATAGAGCGTGTACCATATTGTCTCCGGCCTTCGTTGCAGTGGTCGCGGGTTCAAATCCGACCCGTGGACCTTTACTGCAGGTTATCCCCCCTCTCTCTCTCTCTCTCTCTCTCTCTCTCTCTCCCCATTTCAACTCTGTACTGCCTAATAAAGCTTGAAAATGCCAAAAAAATTATCTTAAAATAAATAAATATGTTAACTCAATACATCCTGAAGTTAACCTGTGTGTCTGTGGTGAAGTGTGTAGGGCGGTCGTCCACTGGGTTACAGGGTCGGTGGTTGGATCCCCCGTCTCCCCGCCACATGTCCAAGTGTCCCTGGGCAAAGAGACACTGAACCCTAAATGTCTCCTGATAGTTAGCTTGCACCCTGCGTGGTAGCTGCTGCTGCTATCGGTGTGTGAATGTGTGTGTGTACAAAGTTGATTAAGCCTATCAGCGCCACAAAACTCTCTCTGCATTGCTCAGTATGGCAGCGTTCACAAACTGGTGACGAACAGCAGAAGGTATAAAACCCATGTGCCATCACTGAAGGCTTACTGTGTGTGTGTGTGTGTGTGTGTGGGCGAGAGAGTGTGTGTGCATGTGTGTGTGTGTATTTGTGTGAGCCAGTGAGAGAGAGAGTGAGTGAGTGTGTGTGAGAGAGTGTGTGTGAGTGTGTGTGTGTGTGAGAAAGTGTGTGAGTGAGTGTGAGAGAGAGTGTGTGTGTGTGTGTGTGTGTGTGTGTGTGTGTGTGAGAGTGAGTGAGTGAGTGAGTAAGTAAGTAGTGTATATATTGACCCTGAGAGAGGTGAGCACTCTGATGGTAGAGGCTCCACAGTTCTGGATGAGCGTCCTGGGGATGACCTCCAGTGCGTGGGCCACGGCGCGGTACGGCCACTGCTCCACGCCCGTGATGCCTCTGGACTTCTCCGTCAGGCGCTTGGACACGGCCATCTCCACCGCGCCGCCGCCATGCAGCAGCAGGGGCTCCAGGAGCACGTTACGGCACACCTGCATGGCATCCTGCAGGTTTCTCTCTACCTCCTGCAGGGGGGGGGGAGAGGGGAGGAGAGAGAGGGGAGGGGGAGGGAGAGAGAGAGAGGGAGGGGGGGAGGGAGAGGAGAGAGGGAGGGGGAGGGAGAGAGAGAGAGGGAGGGGGGGAGGTAGGGGAAGGGAGGGAGGGAGAGTGAGAGAGGGAGGGGGGAGAGAGGGAGAGGGGGAGAGAGAGAGAGGGGGGAGGGAGGGAGAGAGGGAGGGAGGGGGAGAGAGAGACACACACGGGTCAGTTTATATACAAATACTGCTCAGATTATTTTTGGGCTTTTTTTTTAAAGAACATGACCAAACAAGTGAACACACAAACCACACAATAAGATAAACAACCAAGTACTAAATACAAATATGTTTAGACTCAACGTTCTGAATGTCTCCGTAGGTGAGAATACCTAAACATATGAACAGCCTTATGTCTCCGTAGGTGAGAATACCTAAACATACATGAACAGCCTTATGTCTCCGTAGGTGAGAATACCTAAACATACATGAACAGCCTTATGTCTCCGTAGGTGAGAATACCTAAACATACATGAACAGCCTTATGTCTCCGTAGGTGAGAATACCTAAACATACATGAACAGCTTTATGTCTCCGTAGGTGAGAATACCTAAACATACATGAACAGCCTTATGTCTCCGTAGGTGAGAATACCTAAACATACATGAACAGCCTTATGTCTCCGTAGCCTCTGCATCATGAGACAGTAACACACTCTGCACTGAGACACACGGACTTCACTTTAGCAAAAGCTAAAAATTGAGACAGATCATCGTCTGTACAGACTACTGGCACAGAGTGTAGCCTGCTGACATTCACATTTATACCAGAAACCACAACTTCTAAAGCACTTACATCAACTAAACTTTCCATAATCATTCTCAGCACTATTCTGAAGGTTATTACAGAAGGATTTGTTCATATGTTGTTCACTGTCTGATTTATGAGACATTAATTGTGGCATGTTGCTTGCTTCTTGCCACCATAGCTCAGCAGATATGTGAGTGAGTGAGTGAGTCTGTCTGTCTGTCTACTTACAGCCAGTATCTCCTTGCTAGCCCCTCTCAGTAGTATGTAGTGTGTACTTACAGCTAGTATCTCCTTGCTAGCCCCTCTCAGTAGTATGTAGTGTGTACTTACAGCCAGTATCTCCTTGCTAGCCCCTCTCAGTAGTATGTAGTATGTACTTACAGCCAGTATCTCCTTGCTAGCCCCTCTCAGTAGTATGTAGTGTGTACTTACAGCTAGTATCTCCTTGCTAGCCCCTCTCAGTAGTATGTAGTGTGTACTTACAGCCAGTATCTCCTTGCTAGCCCCTCTCAGTAGTATGGAGTGTGTACTTACAGCCAGTATCTCCTTGCTAGCCCCCCTCAGTAGTATGTAGTGTGTACTTACAGCCAGTATTTCCTTGCTAGGCCCTCTCAGTAGTATGTAGTGTGTACTTACAGCCAGTATCTCCTTGCTAGCCCCCCTCAGCAGGATGGTACAGGCTTTGGGGTCTTTGCACTCAGTGACGAAGGTGAAGTATTCGTCTCCGATCTTCTTGACTTCGAACAGTCCGGCCCCCGTCCCGATGTCCTCCTCCCGCAGCTCGTCTGTCCGGCTCACGATGCGCGCTCCACACGCTCTACGGGGAGGGGGGGGGGGGAGAGGAAGGGGGGGAGGAGAGGGAGGGAGGGAGAGGGGGGTGGAAGGAGGGGAGGGAGGGAGGGAGGGAGGAGGAGAGGAGGGGAGGGGAGAGGGGGAGAGGGAGAGGAGGGAAGGAGAGGGGGGGAAGGGGAGGGGGAAGGAGGGGGGAGAGGGGAGGGGGAAGGAGGGGGGAGAGGGGAGGGGGGAGGAGAGGGGAGGGGGGAGGAGAGGGAGGGGGGGAGGAGGGAGAGAGAGGGGGGAGAGGGAGAGAGAGGAGAGGGAGGGGAGGGAGAGAGAGAGGAGAGGGAGGAGAGGGTCATTTAGTTAGCTATTATTTTTATTTATTTGATTAGAATTGATCTAGTATTTTATTTAGAATTAAAAAAAGCTTGTTTTTGTTGCAGTACCTGGCGATGCGGTTGTTGTCAGTCTTCCTCACACGGCGGATGGCGGTGATGTTTGCCTTCATCAGGTAATGCTGAGCCAGGTCTGAGAGACAAGATTACATCCAAATTAGGGCTGTCAAATTAACGTGTTCATTTCGATTAATTAATCACAGAAAAATTAACGCGATTAAAAAAATTAACGCAGATTAATCGCACGTCTATATTGCCCTTTGACCCGGTGCAAAAGTGGTGCGCAGCTGCACCTGTAGCTTGTGGACACGGCCCGCACGGGTAAAAGAGAGAAAAGTAAAGAGAGAAGCCGGGGAAAGGGGCCGAGGGCTCTATGGACGGTTTATGGGATGCTTCGGGCTAATAAGCATGAAGGTAGGAAGACATCTTACTTTATTCTCCGCAGTGTCTGTGCATTATTGATTTAGTGGGTGCAACAATATAGGTTCAAAACAGTATCTCTCAATCTTCCTCCGTGTGTCTTAATTTTGTTTGCTAGCTGTCTCGTCTCCCGCATAAACGGACACCCGACCCGTGTGTGTGTGTGTGTGTGTACCTGAGATGCCCTTCTCAGTGTGTGTGTGTAGCAGTGTGTGTACCTGAGATGCCCTTCTCGGTGAACAGCAGGTGAGTGTGTGTGTGTGTGTGTGTGTGTGTGTGTGTGTAGCAGTGTGTGTACCTGAGATGCCCTTCTCAGTGTGTGTGTGTAGCAGTGTGTGTGTACCTGAGATGCCCTTCTCGGTGAACAGCAGGTGTGTGTGTACCTGAGATGCCCTTCTCAGTGTGTGTGTGTGTGTGTGTAGCAGTGTGTGTGTACCTGAGATGCCCTTCTCAGTGTGTGTGTAGCAGTGTGTGTGTACCTGAGATGCCCTTCTCAGTGTGTGTGTAGCAGTGTGTGTGTACCTGAGATGCCCTTCTCAGTGTGTGTGTAGCAGTGTGTGTGTACCTGAGATGCCCTTCTCAGTGTGTGTGTGTGTGTGTGTGTGTGTGTGTGTGTGTGTGTAGCAGTGTGTGTGTACCTGAGATGCCCTTCTCAGTGTGTGTGTGTGTAGCAGTGTGTGTACCTGAGATGCCCTTCTCAGTGTGTGTGTGTGTAGCAGTGTGTGTACCTGAGATGCCCTTCTCAGTGTGTGTGTGTGTGTAGCAGTGTGTGTGTACCTGAGATGCCCTTCTCGGTGAACAGCAGGTCGGGCTTCATGCGGATGATTTCCTCACAGATCTGCTGGATGTATTCCTCCTCCATCTGCAGGATCCGGGCAAAGTCCTCCTCCTTACTGATCTCTATGTCCGTCTGTTAAAGCGCACACACACACAAAGATAGAGAGACACACACACACACAAAGATAGAGAGAGACACACACACACACAAAGATAGAGAGAGACACAGAAAGAAAGAGAGAGAGAGAGAGACAGACAGACAGGCAGGGAGACAGACAGGGAGAGAGAGAAAGAGACAGGCAGAGAGAGACACACACACACACTATCATTAGTCTCTTCCCACCAGTCCAAACTGCAGCTATCAGCTCTTATAATTTCCGTCTTGTTTACGTTTGTGTAAACCAATCAGACTGGTGCTGGGCGGGGCTAAACCCAGGCAGCCAATCAGAGTGGTGCTGGGCGGGGCTAAACCCAGGAAGCAGCAGGAGTGTCCTTACAGTAGTGAAATGTGTTGCGGACTCTTCACTGAAATGTATGTGTGTGTCTGTCTGTGTACCTGGCTGTGTGTGTCTGTGTACCTGGCTGTGTGTGTCTGTGTACCTGGCTGTGTGTCTGTGTACCTGGCTGTGTGTGTCTGTGTACCTGGCTGTGTGTGTCTGTGTACCTGGCTGTGTGTGTCTGTCTGTGTGTGTACCTGGCTGTGTGTGTGTACCTGGCTGTGTGTGTTACTGTATATATGTTACCTGGCTGTTTGTGTGTATATTGTAGTGTGTGTGTTTATATATTACCTGGCTCTGTGTGTGTGTGTGTGTGTGTGTGTGTGTGTGTGTGTGTGTGTGTGTGTGTGTGTGTGTGTGTGTGTGTAGTGTGTGTGTGTATATATATATTACCTGGCTCTCCCCCTTCTTGTACTCCAGAGAACAGTCCAGCAGAACGATGCGAGGGTTCTTGATCATTCTCTTCATGCGAGCGTGAGTCACGTCTTTGTTCACCATCACTCCTTTCAGAACACACGAGTCTTCAATGAACCCCCCGGGCACCTGGACACAACACACCCCATTAGTCCTCAATAAACCCCCCGGGCACCTGGACACAACACACCCCATTAGTCCTCAATGAACCCCCCGTGCACCTGGACACAACACACCCCATTAGTCTTCAATGAACCCCCCGGGCACCTGGACACAACACACCCCATTAGTCCTCGATGAACCCCCCGGGCACCTGGACACAACACACCCCATTAGTCCTCAATGAACCCCCCGTGCACCTGGACACAACACACCCCATTAGTCCTCAATGAACCCCCCGGGCACCTGGACACAACACACCCCATTAGTCCTCAATGAACCCCCCGGGCACCTGGACACAACACACCCCATTAGTCCTCAATGAACCCCCCGGGCACCTGGACACAACACACCCCATTAGTCTTCAATGAACCCCCCGGGCACCTGGACACAACACACCCCATTAGTCCTCGATGAACCCCCCGGGCACCTGAGAGCAACACAGTGTTTATACTAAGCCTAGGCTCTGTAAACTGGACACAATGATGAGGTAATCGTTAGTTTGACTGTGTGTGTGTGTGAGTGAGTAAATGATATGAATGTGTATGTTGTTCATTGTCTGATTTATAAGACATTTTCTTCCTAAAACATGCTGAAAATGCATTTAAAGACCTGTACATTTATCACATATAAGAGGGAGTATCCAAACACCTTTCCATAAAACGTTGAACACCGGTATGTTGTAAAAGTTGTGGACAGGTGAGAATACCTAAACATACATGTACAGCCTTATGTCTCCGTAGGTGAGAATACCTAAACATACATGTACAGCCTTATGTCTCCGTAGGTGAGAATACCTAAACATACATGAACAGCCTTATGTCTCCGTAGGTGAGAATACCTAAACATACATGAACAGCCTTATGTCTCCGTAGGTGAGAATACCTAAACATACATGAACAGCCTTATGTCTCCGTAGGTGAGAATACCTAAACATACATGAACAGCCTTATGTCTCCGTAGGTGAGAATACCTAAACATACATGAACAGCCTTATGTCTCCGTAGCCTCTGCATCATGAGACAGTAACACACTCTGCACTGAGACACACGGACTTCACTTTAGCAAAAGCTAAAAATTGAGACAGATCATCGTCTGTACAGACTACTGGCACAGAGTGTAGCCTGCTGACATTCACATTTATACCAGAAACCACAACTTCTAAAGCACTTACATCAACTAAACTTTCCATAATCATTCTCAGCACTATTCTGAAGGTTATTACAGAAGGATTTGTTCATATGTTGTTCACTGTCTGATTTACGAGACATTTTCTTCTTAAAAACATGATGAAAATGCATTTTTAAGACCTGTACAAAGTATTTATTTGATTTATATAACGAAAAAAGGCTGGATCCAAAAAGTGTTCTGTAAAAACTTTGGACACTTGTCTCTCTGTCTGTCTGTCTGTCTGTCTGTCTGTCTGTCTGTCTGTCTGTCTGCCTGTCTTACCTTCTCCACTTTGGCGTACTTCTTGATGTCTATCTCCTTGCGTCCTCCCTCCCCCCTGCCTGTCTGTCTGTCTGTCTGTCTGTCTGTCTGTCTGTCTGTCTGCCTGTCTGCCTGTCTTACCTTCTCCACTTTGGCGTACTTCTTGATGTCTATCTCCTTGCGTCCTCCCTCCTCCAGCTCCACACAGCGTACTGCGTCCAGCGCGATGCCACAGGCCAGCTCAGACCAGCGGCTCAGCGCTTTGGTGTTGATGGCCGAGTGCAGGATCTTTATCATCATGGAGCGGTCCGAGGTGTCCACTGGGGTACTGGGGGGAGAGGGGAGAGGGTTAGAGGGTCCACTGGGGTACTGGGGGGAGAGAGGAGAGGGTTAGAGGGTTACAGACTGGCTGTACACACACACTGGGGGGAGAAGGGAGAGGGTTAGAGGGTTAGGGGTGTCCACTGGGGTACTGGGGGGAGAGGGGAGAGAGGGAGAGGGTTAGAGGGGTCCACTGGGGTACTGGGGGGAGAGGGGAGA
>NW_027648158.1:0-39325 GCF_949987685.1 Ammodytes marinus
ATATGCCGGCCTTTCGGCCCTCCCCCCCAGCTGTGTAAATGCGACAGTTGCGGAACGAGGGAAGAAAGGTGCGAGTGATCGTTCCGGGAATTTTACTACCTCGGGGGGTAGTAAGATTCCCGACACGATCAGTTCCGCCTCTCTGTTTAAATGCTCCAGCTTGTTGTTGCGGAACAGGGGGGCGTTTGACGTTCCATAGTCTACGTTCTAAACATGCGACCATGTTAGCAGTTGAAGGACGTGTGTTTAACATTAACCACGGCGGCCTGATGTCCCGTAAAAATCACCAAATAAAAGGAACGGTGTATAATCTAGCTGATCATAAGGTCCGTTGCTCAATCCAAACCCCCGCGCTTCATTTTGCAGAGTGTATGAGTCTATTTCTGCCCAGGAGAAGTTGTACAATGGAAAGCTAGGCTAGGCTAAGTAAGGGATAAAGTATAGCGAACGGGTCACATGCTAGAAATAAAGACCGACAAGCTGAAGCAGGAGCCCGACGCGCAGCGGAGGGCTCTTGTTCAGCTTGAAGGTCGACCTAGTAACGGGGAATAGTCTGCTCGCCCCGCTAGACTGTCTGCTTCAGCTGACTGAAGGCTCCGGCTCAGCTGTTAGCCACACAGAGCTACTGTTTTGCTAACACATTCCGCCGCCGCTATTATTATCCTAAGTCTGAGCGTATATCCACACTTTATTTCTGTCTACAGTAACGTGACTTCACACACTGTGTGTATGTGTATGTCTGATTGGCAGATCGCTGCCCTCACAAAGAGACTCGCTCACAACCAACCTGTCACACACACACACACACACACACACACACAGAGGTGAAGCGGTCGGATTGATTTAGTCAGTTTGGTTAACTGTCCCAGTGATGTTGGACTCAGCGCGTAGCGAGATCAACTGGCACATCGTGGGGACAGTAAAATACGGCCCTCTTACTGCAAGCTCCAGCACTTCTGCTCTCAATTCACCGGCCATTGTTGTTGTTGTAAAGCAGCTGACCGGCGCGGCGCTAAATGTTTACGTCACACCTGACGCTGTTTACAAGCACCTCTTTCATTCCGGAGCGCTGTGTAAAAGGGGCTACTGATGCGCCAGCAGGCCGGCGTTGCTTGGTTCTGTGTAAATAACACAGAAGCACGCAAAGCCGGCATATTGGAGTGATGTTGTTCCGTCAATATGCCGCAATCTCTGTGTAAAAGGGGCTCATGAGGTCTCTGGTTCCTCCCAGTAACCATGAGGTCTCTGGTTCCTCCCAGTAACCATGAGGTCTCTGGTTCCTCCCAGTAACCATGAGGTCTCTGGTTCCTCCTCCCAGTAACCATGAGGTCTCTGGTTCCTCCCAGTAACCATGAGGTCTCTGGTTCCTCCTCCCAGTAACCATGAGGTCTCTGGTTGGATCCCGGCACCGGACAGGAGGGTGTTAGTAGTAAAACTAGCAGAGGCTGTTATTACGTCAACGGTGCCCACCATCTCTACCATTGTGTCCTTGAGCAAGACACTTGACCCCAAACTGCTCCAGGGGCGCTGTACTATGGCTGACCCTGCGCTCTGACCCCCTCGGGAGTGTGGGAACTTGAGAGGGGAGATGCGAAAAGACAAATTTCAATGTAACCAACCATTGACTAATAATAAAGTAACTTAACTTAACTTAGCCCCCCAAAACTTAAAGACCTACACTCTAAAAAATATTTGAAGGGTGTAGTGATCTTACATAATTCACCTATGGAACTGAAGTTCCGGGGTTCCGGGGGGACTGTTATGACTGGGGGAATTTCCTGTTTTGTGTTGTTGGCATGTGGAGACTAGCAGGAGTTGACATGTCTGCTCCGTTGTTGTTACTCGACAAGTGTCTTAAGGTCATTAAAGCAGTTAGCTCCGTCTTTTGACACTCCGCCTCCGACTCCCGTCTTTACACGCCACATTGGTGACCCTGACGTCAGTCCCGCTGAAGATTCCGAGACTGATTTGAATATCGATCGCAACAGCATGACGCATTGACCTTCTCCTCGTTCGCACGTGTCTGCGATGAGGGGACATACGACGGCCTTTCTAGCTCGCTCTCTGAGGGTGACAGGTACCAGCGGCTGCTCAGAGAGTTCTCTAGCCTGCTGCAACCAACCTTCTCGTCCACGTCGACGAAACACGGTGTGGAGCACCATATTGAGTCGAAAGGGCCCCCTGTCCATGCCAGGGCCCGACGGCTCGCTCCGGAGAGACTGGCGGTTGCTAAGGCTGAATTCGCCAGCATGGAGCGCCTGGGCATCGTTCGCCGTTCCGACAGTCCGTGGTCCTCGCCACTCCACATGGTTCCGAAGCAGGATGGCCTAGATGACGCCACCACGCCCGACCGTTACCAGCGCTCCCGTAACCGACGCTCCCGTTACCAGCGCTCCTGTAACCAACGCTCCTGTTACCAGCGCTCCTGTAACCAACGCTCCTGTAACCAACGCTCCTGTTACCAGCGCTCCTGTAACCAACGCTCCTGTAACCAACGCTCCTGTTACCAGCGCTCCTGTAACCAACGCTCCTGTAACCAACGCTCCTGTTACCAGCGCTCCTGTAACCAACGCTCCTGTTACCAGCGCTCCTGTAACCAACGCTCCTGTAACCATCGGTGCCACAGTCGCTACGACCGCAACTGATGTTGGTCCTGCCGCACCCACCACGCCCCTCTCCTCTTCGGCCCCTGCCACTCGTTCTAGTCGCGGCCGGGCCAGCGTGCCTTTCCGGCGCGGGGACTTTGACTATGGGTGAATTCTGGGGGGGCTTGTGTAGTGATCTTACATAATTCACCTATGGAACTGAAGTTCCGGGGTTCCGGGGGGACTGTTATGACTGGGGGAATTTCCTGTTTTGTGTTGTTGGCATGTGGAGACTAGCAGGAGTTGACATGTCTGCTCCGTTGTTGTTACTCGACAAGTGTCTTAAGGTCATTAAAGCAGTTAGCTCCGTCTTTTGACACTCCGCCTCCGACTCCCGTCTTTACACGCCACAAGGGCTTAGTAAATGTAACTGTAATATTAAGGTATTTTTGCTTAACGGCAACAACCTTGTACAAGTTAAACTGTTTTAAAAAAAAATTGATTTTGGAGCACAAAGCTATACGAGACACATATTTAGACGAGCTAAATTTAATTTAATTTAATTTATTTTTTGGTCATTATTCACACCTTTTTCTATTGTGAACTCCCCCAAAATAGTTTCCTAGTGTGAATGGGTTCCACATTGTTATTTTCCATCCCTGTGTTCCAATCCCCATACTTGCCTTTAGTATGCCAGAAACAGATTAAGGATGTCCTAATACATGCACGTCAATTGTAGTATGCTGAAAATACATAAATGCCCCACTAACTCCAATAGCATTTTGGAGAATTCGTCTTTATTCTTGACATTTCTCAAAAAAAAAAAAAAAAATCTTCCTTATCTGATTTTTTCTCTCTCCTGTGGCCCTAAAACTCTTCTGTACTTTAGTAACCTATGTAGTGTAGTAAAAAGAAAAAGTATGTGATTTGGAACGCAGGGATTGTTATTTTCCATAGCATACCTTTTTGTTTCCCTGGGGAGTAATTTTAGCGTTGCACCTGTGTGTACAGCTTCAGTGAGCACTGATGCTCTGAGTTGGTAAGTTGTGTTTATATCTCTCTCCCTTTGATTTTTTTATACACTTTTTATTTGTCGCTCTTAAATGATTATATTATAATTCACACTGCTTTGTGACGTGCTTTTGGGCACGCGGGAGAAATTCATGCAGTATAGATAACTTTAAGCTGGTTAAACTGTTGTAAAAACGGACTTTTTGTTTGTGTTCAATGTTTTGCGAACTTCTTTTAAGCTAGCGGCAGTTACTACGGGGTTTCCAGGCCGCGTGAGTTTTAGCAGGGTAAAGAAAGATCGCTGCTTGTCTGTTGACTTTTTGAATGCAGCTGTATTATTTAATGTGTGTGCTATTATTTGTTTTTCTTTGTTCTGTAGAGTGGAGAGAGAGATACTGAGCATTGACAGACTGTGTGACGCCCGTGTTTTTATCGTCTCCTCTAAAAGGTATGTCTGTTAAGTGTTTTTGACATTTCTTATTGTGTAAAACGTAAAATGAGTTGATGCGTGTGAGAGGAAAAAAAGACAATTGATGCACTGTGTATTTTCTTTATTATATTTATATTTTATTGGTGTATATATTTGATATTCTTCATTATTTAATTAATTTCTTTGAGAGTTAGATGCTGTCTCCTCTAAAAGGAGTAAACCCTCCATGCTCAACTCCTGTGTGTGCGCCTCACTCTATGATATAAAAAAAGACACAATGCAGAACCCTATCTGTTACACATACACACTGCTGTCTTTTTAGCTCTTTGTTAGCTGTTGAGCTATATGATTAGCTTGTGATTTAGCCTACACAGGCATTTATTCATTTCTGCTCTAAGGCAAGGCAAGGCAAGTTTATTTCTATAGCACAATTCAAACACAAGGCCACTCAAAGTGCTTTACAGGGGCAAGATTGAAATACATAAAACACATTAGAAGACATTTAAAAGCGAGAGAGAGGATTAAAATATGTTCACCTGAATGTAGGTTGAACAGGTGTATTGTATCGATAATGAGTTGCACGCACAGTAGCTATGAACACGTCAACCCTGGTTATCTACAGGTCATTTCACTGCACCACCGTGACCTCTCGTGTCTGTGTGTCTCTAGCCTGGTCCTACCAGACCATCGTACTTCATTTAGCCTGGTCCTACCAGACCATCGTACTTCATTTAGCCTGGTCCTACCAGACCATCGTACTTCATTTAGCCTGGTCCTACCAGACCATCGTATTTAGCCTGGTCCTACCAGACCATCGTACTTCATTTAGCCTGGTCCTACCAGACCATCGTACTTCATTTAGCCTGGTCCTACCAGACCATCGTACTTCATTTAGCCTGGTCCTACCAGACCATCGTACTTCATTTAGCCTGGTCCTACCAGACCATCGTATTTAGCCTGGTCCTACCAGACCATCGTACTTCATTTAGCCTGGTCCTACCAGACCATCGTACTTCATTTAGCCTGGTCCTACCAGACCATCGTACTTCATTTAGCCTGGTCCTACCAGACCATCGTACTTCATTTAGCCTGGTCCTACCAGACCATCGTACTTCATTTAGCCTGGTCCTACCAGACCATCGTACTTCATTTAGCCTGGTCCTACCAGACCATCGTACTTCATTTAGCCTGGTCCTACCAGACCATCGTATTTAGCCTGGTCCTACCAGACCATCGTACTTCATTTAGCCTGGTCCTACCAGACCATCATACTTCATTTAGCCTGGTCCTACCAGACCATCGTACTTCATTTAGCCTGGTCCTACCAGACCATCGTACTTCATTTAGCCTGGTCCTACCAGACCATCGTACTTCATTTAGCCTGGTCCTACCAGACCATCGTACTTCATTTAGCCTGGTCCTACCAGACCATCGTATTTAGCCTGGTCCTACCAGACCATCGTACTTCATTTAGCCTGGTCCTACCAGACCATCGTACTTCATTTAGCCTGGTCCAACCAGACCATCGCACTTCATTTAGCCTGGTCCTACCAGACCATCGTACTTCATTTAGCCTGGTCCTACCAGACCATTGTACTTCATTTCATTTGTACAGAAGGTCTGGAATAGCTCAATTGACAAATGTTAACTCACTTGGAGGCGGGTGTCTGTTGAAGTTTAAAACTATTGGATCTGCCCAGTGCCACTCTGGATCTGCCAACCAATCGCATAACGTTTGGTCGTGACGTATGTCATGCGCTGGCTTCTGACTACAACTGAAACTGGCGCACGACCTCAACGTCATTGTTCTCAGCCACTCCCTCTGTTCACTGATTGGACCGGTAAAAGAGAAAACCCGCGAATATACCACGGACCCAGACTGACTACTGAAGGGAAATGAAGATTGAGCGGTAGTAGGTAGGCGGGCGGTGCCAGGCATGTGTGTCTCTCCACCGCTGAGAAACACAGAGCAGACTATATTTTAACATCTCTAAGTCTTTGCATCTCAGATTCCAGAACAGCTGACCAACACAGGAGGTAAGTTGCTCTTTGTAAATAATAATACTGAGACATGATGTTAAAAGCCAGTAGGGCACAGCAACACAAGCTGTGTCTCAATTCAGGGGTTGCATCCTTCTAAGGACACGGTCTATGAAGGCCATAGACCGTGAAGGCTGAACCGAAGGCCGAACGAGCATTGTTAAATGAGACGGTCTCCGCAGGTCTCCGTTTACGAGCATTTCCGGTTTGCGTAACAAGTCGTTACCTTGCGTGACGACTCGCCACTCCTGTGCTGCCTAGCAACCCTGATTGCTGCCAACGGAGACAGCCTTGTCAACGGAGGAAAAAATAAAAAGAAGTTGCCTACCAGACGAAAAGAAAAAAAAGTACAACCAGAAAGGAGGACAAGAAAAAAAAAGAAAAGACAAGAAAAAAAGAAAGGAAGATAAAAGTTAAAGGCCTACTTCACCGGTTTGAATATGAAGGTGTCTTGAATTCTGAGATCCTATGTAGTATAAATGTGCGAAAAAAATTGAAATCGGTTCATCCTAGCCTGAGAAAAGGCAGAAAGAGTGTTTTTTTTAACCCTATATTTCTCTTTCTCGTGACATCACAGAAAGAGAAATATAGGGTTAAAAAAAACTTACTTTGTAAATATTACTGTGATGTCTTTTACTGTGTCATAGGGTTAAAAAAACACTTTCTGCCTTTTCTCAGGCTAGGATGAACCAATTTCAATTTTGTTTTCACATTTATACTACATAGGATCTCAGAATTCAATACACCTTCATATTCCCACCGGTGAAGTAGGCCTTTATTGGCAGATTTTATATTAAAAAAAGGTTTATTTTTTTTAGCAAGATATTTGTCTAGTAACCCCAATAACATTAGCAAAAGCTATTGGTCATCCGTCCCTCGGTCCAGTTGTTAAGCATCTGGCTGCTAGCAAGTTATGTTGTTTTGCTCATTGTACTATCCATCTCAACTTTAATGTTGACTTCCTTTAAATTCTCTTCACCAGAATGCTTCGATTTCATGTTAAAAACAAACAAATCTTCTGGGGGGTATTCCACTAGACCCCCATATCACCTTTTACATGGCTTATGAAAATCTCAAAGTAAAGATCCATTACAACCATTAGACAACGTGGGAGAAAACTGTGTTAAAAAAACCGCATGATGGGCACATTGTCCCTTCTCTTGTTTTGCCAGAATGTGGGCTTGCATGACGCCCCTGGTGGAATGTGTCCAAACTCAGTGAACTAGAGACGAAGAAGGTGACACAGCCGGTAACAAAGATCCTCCATGTTGTGTTAATGTTATATTATTATTATAAGTTACATATGAGTGTGTTGATGCAGTAATCTACTCTGACAGTGTGCTGTTAGTACGGTGACTGCAGTAAAGGAGCTGAGCACTTCAGCAGGAAACTTTGGACTTGTTGTTCTACTACATGTATCTGACGGCTCGTTACTTTACACATTCACATTTTACTCACAAAGTATTTGATCAACAAGTCAAATCTGAAGTTAGATTAAAGTATCAGCAGTGAATGAAACACTTCACGTGAAGTCTTTAACTTCTGCTGTCTCATGGAGGACATTTTGTTCATAATACTTTTAATTTAAGTTAAGTTTAAAGTAGTTCAGATTAAAACAATATGGTGTAAATGTCTTCAGTTCACTGCAGCTTCATGGCTCCATCTAGTGGCCTGATAGTAGAAGTACAGCAGCTGATAGCAGCTTCCTCTGCCTCACTGTCTGACTGCATTCACCTGTCATTGATCGGTAGTTCACTTCATTTGGGTAACTTTCATGTCCCTGAGATGTTTTTAGGGGGCCAGCCCGAGAAGGGCCTGGGACCACGTTTTGCAGAGCAACGCGGTTCCATAGCCATGCTGGGCAGGGAACCCTATTGTTTTTGCCGGATGTTTTATTATTCTTATGTAAGACTTATGTAAAACTGGTGCTGCAGCCCAAACCATAAAGGGTTGGGACATGCCACTTGCATGGCTTATCCAGGTCCGTGCCTGGTACGCACACACTGATGACTATCTGAACCATTTCATCGTGCATCGTGTGCCTTAAATTCTTAATGTTTTTAGTTTACTATTTACTACTTCATGTCTCAGTTTTTAAACGTCTTAAATCTTTCTAAATGTCTCCATGTCTCTGGGAGTGCTTCCTGTATTGTCATTATATTGTCCAACCCTCACTATAACCACAATAAAATACTAGAACATGTACTTTGACCATCTTATCTCACTCAGATTAATGTATAACTAAACACCTCTCTGATAGCTTACACCTGCTGAATCATATTTCATAGACACATTTCCAACACAATTTAACTTTCAAATGAGATAGAAAACCTGTGAGTCACTACATGAAGACCTCACACATGATGAGTGACTGAGTTTCTACAGTAACTAACGCTCAGTTGAAGTGAGTTCAGGGTTAAAACCTACAGATGAACATATCTTCCTCTTCAATCTTAAACCTTTATCTGCTGCCATTATAACATCAGCCTTCCTCCATAGTGTCTCAGTTCTCAGGTTAATGTTTAACTGCAACACGTCTCTGGGAAGTTCCTGCTTCAACTTCAGCTGAACGTCGTGACAGTTTATTTTCTCCTCTGAAGCTGCAGCTGAAGGTAAGGGATCAACTCTGCTCTTCAGTTATGATAACGATCATATTTGATGATTTACACCACATTTATCAAATCAGAATGTATATATATATATAATTTGTTTTAAATTTGTGTGTAGTTTCAATTATCTATATTATAAGTATAACTTATTCTTATTAAAGCCCTACTTCACCGGTGGGAATATGAAGGTGTGTTGAATTCTGAGATCCTATGTAGTATAAATATGCTTTTTTATTTTAAAATTGGTTCATCCTAGCCTGAGAAAAGGCAGAAAGAGTGTTTTTTTTAACCCTATATTTCTCTCTCTCGTGACATCACAGAAAGAGAAATATAGGGTTAAAAAAAACTTACTTTGTAAATATTACTGTGATGTCTTTTACTGTGTCATAGGGTTAAAAATACACTCTTTCTGCCTTTTCTCAGGCTAGGATGAACCAATTTCAATTTTGTTTGCACATTTATACTACATAGGATCTCAGAATTCAATATACCTTCATATTCCCACCGGTGAAGTAGGCCTTTAATGGCAGATTTTATATTAAAAAAAGGTTTATTTTTTTTAGCAAGATATTTGTCTAGTAACTCCAATAATATTAACAAAAGCTATTGGTCATCTGTCCCTCGGTCCAGTTGTTAAGCATCTGGCTGCTAGCAAGTTATGTTGTTTTGCTCATTTTACTATCCCTCTCAACTTTAATGTTGACTTTCTTTAAAATTCTCTTCACCAGAATGCTTCGATTTCATGTTAAAAACAAACAAATCTTCTGGGGGGTATTCCCCTAGACCCCATATCACCTTTTACATGGCTTATGAAAATCTCAAAATAAAGATCCATTACAACCATTAGACAACGTGGGAGAAAACTGTGTTAAAATAAATGTGATGGGCGCATTGTCCCTTCTCTTGTTTTGACAGAATTTGGGCTTGCATGACGCCCCTGGTGGAATGTGTCCAAACTCAGGGAACTAGAGACGAAGGAGGTGACACAGCCGGTAACAAGGATCCTCCATGTTGTGTTAATGTTATATAATTATTATTAGTTCTAGTTACATATGAGTGTGTTGATGCAGTAATCTTATCTGACAGTGTGCTGTTAGTACGGTGACTGCAGTAAAGGAGCTGAGCACTTCAGCAGGAAACTTTGGACTTGTTGTTCTACTACATGTATCTGACGGCTCGTTACTTTACACAGTCACATTTTACTCACAAAGTATTTGATCAACAAGTCAAATCTGAAGTTAGATTAAAGTATCAGCAGTGAATGAAACACTTCACGTGAAGTCTTTAACTTCTGCTGTCTCATGGAGGACATTTTGTTCATAATACTTGTAGTGAAATGTAGTAAAACGTTGCAGTTTCCCCCGTGTAATAACAGTAGTAGTAGTGAGTACTTGTTGTTTACAGGCCTGCTGTACTTCACTCTTCATGTTCTGTTTCTGGCTGTAGTCTGGCGCCATCTGCTGGACGTCAGCTGTATGAACACAGAGGACGTTTGAAACAAATTAATTTAACTACTTTTCAAAACTGTTCCATATGTAATAAAATGTTATTTATTAATCAGAAGATTATATTTTGTTTTAATAATCTAATGCAGTTGGAGCCAAACACACACACACACACACACACACACACACACACACACACACACACACACACACACACACACACACACACACACACACACACACACACACACACACACACACACACACACACACACACACACACACACACACACACTCACACACACATACAGTAGATCACATTCACACAGTTTAAAGTAAAACAATATAGTATACATGGCTTCACTTCCCTGCAGATTCAACTGCATTAATAGGGCCTAGTTGCTTTTAATTTGAAGCACTAAAAACGGCCATGTTGGGATGTATAATAAATGTAGTCTTCTCTCTCCAGGTGAAAGTGTGTGTGAGCTGATGTGAGTTGAGCAGAATGGATCAGAGTGCGAGCAGAGAGGAGGGAGGGGAACATGGCGGCCAGACCAAAGCTCAGAGGTGACATGAGGATCTCTAACTGTCCATGACTCAAATCACTGCACCGTCATTATTCACTCTCAAAGCTCTGTGTGTTTGTGTTTGTGTTTGTGTGTGTGTGTGTGTGTGTGTGTGTGTGTGTGTGTGTGTGTGTGTGTGTGTGTGTGTGTGTGTGTTCAACAGACCAGACTCTCCTGGACCTGGAGCCAGCTGTTTGTCCTTCAAGAGTGATGATTCAAAAGATGATTTCATTGATTTTAAAGGAAAACTACGGTCTGCTGCAAAGAGGTAAACTGTAGGGGTGGGAAAAATAATCGATTCTCCGCTGCCTAGCGATTCTCTCTAGAACGATTCGATTCTCGATTCAGATAAGTACATTTTTTTGTTGTTTAAGAAAATAAAACTCAATTTAGTTTTTACATACTTCCATATTGTGTTGAAATGCAAGCTGCATTGATTATTGCACTGTTCATAGAAAGTCATATTCGTGACAAGAAAAGCTTTTTCTCTAATTAAATATTAGAGAAGGTCGTTCATCTGTTGATTGTCTTTAATGATCATCACAAAGCTAGGAAGTGATTGTCAAACTCTACGGAGCAGACTCAGACATATATATATATATATATATATATATATATATATATATATATATATATGTATATATATATATATAGCCTATATATTCGAAAATCACGCATAGAAATGTACATAAAAAAAGTTGTTGCTTGGATAATCGGTTTAGAATCAAATCGTTGACTTCTGAATCGGAATTGAATCGAATCGTGAGGTGCCAAGAGATTCCCACCCCTAGTAAACTGTTCACTGGTTCATGTTTTAACTGTTTATTTTTTTCAGCATGATTCTTCTTCAGGGTCATTTATATTTTCACATGTGAAAGCTGCTCAATGTAACTACTAGGGGTGTAACACCGAATACACGTATTCGTACCAAACCACGCTCTACCGCAATATGTAAATATGGCGTAAATATGCCAAATAAAATGTTCAGGCTTGTTTTGATTGCGGTGCAGAACATGCACTTGGAGACCTTGGTTGTAACCAGTGTTGGGAATAACGCCGTTTAAAATAACGGCGTTAGGTAACGCCGTTCTTTTTTCAGTAACAGGGCTAACTAATTACTTTTTCCGTCTTTACAACACTGTTATCGTTACTGAATGTTAAATGCGGTGCGTTGTTACTATGAATTGATTGAATAAACTGTGTAATCCGAACGCACCCCTGGCTCCATACTACACAAACTGCTAGTAAGGAGACCGGTGGGTTAACAACAAGATAAGCGATTGTTATTTCTTATAGTGTTTTAAGATGTGTTGTACTCAGTGTGGATGACATTATAACTGTCAGTTAGCGCCGTCACATCAGTCAGCCGGAGCGCCTGTTTAGTGAAGTTTCTTTTTCTTTCTCTCTCTGTTGTGTGAGCGTGCACGTTGCCGCAGTAACCACCTATCAATCCACGGTTGAAACGTGCTCTCCCTGAGTTATTTTGCATCGGCCTTGTGAGTAAGTGCATGGAGTTTCCCAATCTCTATAAATTATAATTTATGCACGTTATTAAACGGCCGCGATTCGCCGGTTGCAACAGCTGTTTAGCGTGTCATCACGAGCCGAATATTGCTATTGTTCTTTTCCTGTTATCTGTATGCTGCTGTGCATGTTAAAGAAGGAAATAAACATAGGATAAATCCTTACTCCTCCTCTCATCGTCTCATGCTTCATAGTCTGACGTGTTTGGCCTTAAGTGGTGTTTCAGCCGACACCCCTGAAGTGAATCCAGTGATAGCAGATCAGCACGGTACATTCAGCAGTTTCCTCTACTACTTTTGTTGAGAACAAAATACTTGAAGTGCAGGATAAACCTCTTGCTGTCTGTTGATGTGCAATAAATATTGAAGGTTATGTAGCCTACAAGTAGGCCTACCTGTATGTTCTACTCATTTCAACTGACTTGTGAAACCTGCTCAGAAAAATCAAAATTTGTTGACATACAGCAAATTTCTTTCTTTTTTACAGTAGGCTAATGCAAATAGTTACTTTCCCTGGTAACTAGTTACTTCTATTATTCAATAATTCAGTTGCTAACTTTTTGGAACAAGTAGTGAGTAACTATAACTAATTACTTTTTTAAAGTATCGTTCCCAACACTCGTTGTAACCCAGCAGTATTTTCTTTTCTATACTGAAAAATACCTGCAGGCTGCAATTGTAGTTAATGCTGCACACAGGGCCGCCGCTCCCTATACGCCGGGTACGCAGAGCGCGTAGGGCACCAAGTACCTGGGTTTTTATTTTGTTTTTTTATATTACAAAGGAAAAAAAGATGATCCGGGGGCCCCCAAAATTGAGGTTTCTTAAAAAATGTCATGATAATCATTACATTACAAAAAATATATAAATTAGTTATGAACAGGCCCATCGTTGTTTCTTCTTAATTGTGTAACCTATCACTCAATTCGGGCAAATGAGATGTTTCCCCCAGTTATGGCCTACCCAGGGGAGATCAGGGGCCTATGTGGCAGTACATTTTAGTTATTTTTTAAATAACATTGTTCGGGGCCACGGAGATCAGGGGCCTATATTGAGTCATTAAAAAAAATAAACAAATACTTCAAAGGGAGAAGGAGCTTCGGGATAAGGGATTATTTAAAACATTTCTGAAGCTGACTGGATTTTTTAAACCTGTACTTTCTGCTTTTTGGTAATTCTGTGCTTCCAAAAATTATTCAAGAAAAAAGTACTAAATAGCTCACATGGACACAGGTGATTTAGCCTTAGTTTTATTCTCAACGTGCACCAGATTGATGAATTTTACATTAAAGGTTTCAAATTTTTCTTCTGGGAGAGCATTCCCCCGGACTCCCTAGAAGGTCCAGGGTCCCCACCACAGTCTCCCAAATTCAAACTCAAAAGGCACTTTCAGACAACACACAAAGGGCGTGTCTGCAAACCAAGATCTTCTTACAAAAATAAATTTGCCAAGCTGAATAAGCAGCAAAGTGTACTTCAAAAAGGCTGTGACTGGTAGTGAATAGGCCCTGAAAGTTTATTTGGAGGTGAGCTATCTCATTGCTAGGGCTATAAAGCTGCATAGTATGGACATTAATATTGCAAGCTGCTATCGAAATGGTAAAAACGATGTGCGGGGATGTCAATTTGTGCACTAATCCTGGCCACTCTGCATTTGCAACTCAGTATAACAAACATGTTCAAAACAATTATTATTATTGAAGAAAAATTTCTCTGGGGTTGCCAGAAATGTCAAAATGGGGTCACAGCCCAAAAAAGGTTGGGAACCCCTGCATTAACCTGTTCTTTCTATTAGTAAATGCTGTTCGCAAAAACTCATCACTACAGAAAACTTACCAAAAAGCATTCCCAGAGATCTTGCCACGGCAAATAAATTCCGCTCGCGCCCTACCCGAGCGAGCATCTTGACAATTTAACCTTGGGCACCCAAAAGCTTAGCAACGGCCCTGGCTGCACACATTTTTTTTTTTTTTGCATTTTCCCTCTTAACTGAGATCCGTACCGTACAGAACCGAACCGTGACCGAGGTATGATTCAAAACTGTGACTTTTGTGTTCCGTTACACCCCTAGTAACTACTGATTCCTGTGTGTTTCTATCAGGAGGAAGCTGGAAACACCAGAGCCCAGCTGTTTGTCCATGAAGAGTGATCGTTCTAAGGATCTACCTATAGAATTCAAATATGGACGTCAGTCTGTTGATCTGAGGTAAGGATTTAAAACTTACACCAAATAAAACCCAGTGAGATAACCAGTTTGTAAACTTTATATGGAAGATCTGTGAACACTAAAGCCTTGTTTCCACTGAGCGGTTTTTGGTACAGCAATTATTTGCGTTGTAGCTACGTTTCTGATCAATAGACCGATTCAGGATTAGTAGTTTTCAGAGTTCAGTGTAACTTTTACACCTCAAATACAACATCACCTACAATAACAACATCAGAGTCCTGATGTAACTTGACAGAACGGCTGAACCGTTCATTGATTCATATTGAAAACAAAGCTTTGAAACACAGTGATAATCAAACCTGTGATCGAGGATCTCCTCTCTACAGCGACTGACCCAGGGTCTAAAGGAATAATCTGTTGAACTCTTTCTCTCTGTGTGTTCTGATCCAACATTGTGACCCAGAAGTTATGAGTAGTACAGACAGAGAACTTGCAATCTGCAACATTCTTCCAGGCATTTAATAATGTGATATAATATCATCATCATCATCATTTTCCATCGCTTATCCAGAGTCGGGTCCCGGGGGCAGCAGTTTGAGCAGCGAACCCCTAGTAACTACTGTCTTCTGAGTGCAGTGCAGATTATTTACTGTTTCCTCTGTGTTTCTATCAGGAGGAAGCTGGAAACACCGGAGCCCAGCTGTTTGTCCATGAAGAGTGATCATTCTATGTATCAACCTATATTTTTCAAAGATGGACGTCAGTCTGTTGATCTAAGGTAAGGATTTAAAACTTACACCAAATAAAACCCTGTGAGATAACCAGTTTGTAAAGTTTATATGGATGATCTGTGAACACTAAAGCCTTGTTTCCACTGAGCGGTACAGTTCTGTTTGGTACGGAATGCAATTATTTCCCAATCACAAGGGAATGCACCGCGTCAGCGCAGAAAGGTTAAACCAGACACACTCGGATAGTATAACAGGGCAAAGCAGTATACAGGCGCTTTCATCAGTGGGTCATATGCTCAATCACCATTGTTTTAACTCACTCTTTGATTGATAGGAACTTAACAGATGATAAACTATATTCTACAGGTTACAACTTTAGACTGTGGTGTCAGTGGTTTTACTAATTTGTGGTGTGATCCCTCTGTTTTGCACACACCAGTTGCCCCTGAGGGAAACTTATACCCCAGACATGAGCTAATTCTTCATGATTTCTCCATAGTGTGGACCAGGAGATCTCAGAGGTTCCCAGTGGTCGCTCTGCCCATCAAACACACCTGGACTCCACATTCATGGTCTGTACATGTACAACAACTACTTTCCATCTGTTCTGTTCACAACAACCTCCATGATTAACTGTTTAGACCAGTGGACTGTCAGTCCGTCCAACATGGATCTGATGTTTGATTCATGATTTTAGTTTGATTGTGTCGTTCATATAATATTCTATTCCAGCTGCTGGAGGAAAACATCGTCACGTTTGTGAAGAACAAGCTGAGGAAGATGCAGAAGCTTCTGAGTCCAGATTACCCAGAATGCTTAGAGGGTCAGAGTGAGGATGAGGATGAGGAGCAGAGCAGCAGCAGAGAGGCATTTCTGAAGATCACACTGGACTTCCTGAGGAGAATGAAGCAGGAGGACCTGGCTGACCTTCTGTGGAGCAGTAAGAGGATTTCTCTAAAAGTTTAACATGATTGAGAAATGGGACATTTACTAAAGTCTCCAGAGATGGAGGTTGGAGAATGTTTATATGTGGATTCATATTTTCATTATGAATCACTCATTAATATTATTTGTACTGTTGACCCTTGACTCATTCTTATCTTTTGTGCATTCATTCAGGAACCATAGTTCCAATGTGTCAGCGTGAAATAAAGTCCAACCTGCAGAAGAAGTTCCAATTTGTGTTTGAGGGGATTGCTAAAGCAGGAAACCAAACCCTTCTGAATCAGATCTACTCAGAGCTCTACATCACAGAGGGAGGGACTGGAGAGGTCAATGATGAACATGAGGTCAGACAGATTGAAACAGCATCCAAGAAACCACACAGACCAGAAACAACAATCAGACAAGAAGACATCTTTACAGCCTCACCTGAAAGAGATGAACCAAGCAGAACAGTGATGACAAAGGGAGTGGCTGGCATTGGGAAAACAGTCTTAACACAGAAATTCACTCTGGACTGGGCTGACGAAAAAACTAACAAGGACATACAGTTCACATTTCCATTTACTTTCAGAGAGCTGAATGTGCTGAAAGAGAAAAGGTTCAGCTTGGTGGAACTTGTTCATCACTTCTTCACTGAAACCAAAGCAGCAGGAATCTGCAGCTTTGAAGAGTTCCAGGTTGTGTTCATCTTTGACGGTCTGGATGAGTGTCGACTTCCTCTGGACTTCAAGAACAATGAGATCCTGACTGATGTGACAGAGTCCACCTCAGTGGATGTGCTGCTGACAAACCTCATCAGGGGGAAACTGCTTCCCTCTGCTCGCCTCTGGATAACCACACGACCTGCAGCAGCCAATCAGATCCCTCCTGACTGTGTTGGCATGGTGACAGAGGTCAGAGGGTTCACTGACCAACAGAAGGAGGAGTACTTCAGGAAGAGATTCAGAGAGGAGGAGCAGGCCAGCAGAATCATCTCCCACATCAAGTCATCACGAAGCCTCCACATCATGTGCCATATCCCAGTCTTCTGCTGGATCACTGCTACAGTTCTGGAGGATGTGTTGAAGACCGGAGAGGGAGGAGAGCTGCCCAAGACCCTGACTGAGATGTACATCCACTTCCTGGTGGTTCTGGCCAAACTGAGGAACGTCAAGTATGATGGAAGAGCTGAGACAGATCCACACTGGAGTCCAGAAAGCAGGAAGATGATCGAGTCTCTGGGAAAACTGGCTTTTGAGCAGCTGCAGAAAGGAAACCTGATCTTCTATGAATCAGACCTGACAGAGTGTGGCATCGATATCAGAGCAGCCTCAGTGGTCTCAGGAGTGTTCACAGAGATCTTCAAAGAGGAGAGAGGACTGTACCAGGACAAGGTGTTCTGCTTCGTCCATCTGAGCGTTCAGGAGTTTCTGGCTGCTCTTCATGTCCATCTGACGTTCATCAACACTGGAGTCAATCTGATGTCAGAAGAACAAACAACATCCTGGTGGTCTAAAGTCTTTGGCGATAATCTATCACATCTTCACCAGAGTGCTGTGGACAAGGCCTTACAGAGTCCAAATGGACACCTGGACTTGTTCCTCCGCTTCCTCCTGGGTCTTTCACTGCCGACCAATCAGAAGCTCCTCAGAGGTCTGCTGACACAGACAGGAAGTAGCTCACAGACCAATCAGGCAGCAGTTGAGTATATCAAGAAGAAGATCAGTGAGGATCTCGCTTCAGAGAAAAGCATCAATCTGTTCCACTGTCTGAATGAACTGAATGATCGTTCTCTAGTGGATCAGATCCAACAGTTCCTGAGCTCAGGACGTCTCTCCATAGATAAACTGTCTCCTGCTCAGTGGTCAGCTCTGGTCTTCATCTTACTGTCATCAGAAGAAGATCTGGATGTGTTTGACCTGAAGAAATACTCTGCTTCAGAGGAGGCTCTTCTGAGGCTGCTGCCAGTGGTCAAAGCCTCCAACAAAGCTCTGTACGTACAGTAGGATTTATTTATCTCTAAATAATATTTTAACAAGATAAGGTAGAACACTTATTTTTTCCCTTGTTGTTGTCTCTCCAGGCTGAGTGGCTGTAACCTCTCAGAGAGAAGCTGTGAAGCTCTGGCCTCAGTTCTCAGCTCCTCCTCTAGTCTGAGAGAGCTGGACCTGAGTAACAACCACCTGCAGGATTCAGGAGTGAAGCATCTGTCTGCTGCACTGCAGAGTCCACACTGTAAACTGGAAACTCTCAGGTCAGATTATCAACCAGTTCAACTGATGACCATTAAACATCTGATTTATATTAGTTTGTAACATGTTAACCTGTGAAGGATTGTGTCTGCTACGATGATTTATCAAAGGATATTTAATCAAATAATGTCCATCAGCTGTTATTTTCATATATTTCTCTCTCTTTCAATTATTTTATTATTATCAAATACTAGAGATAATGTTTAACATTTATTATAAAAGTAGCTCTAAAGTATTCTATCTGGACCAAAACGTAACTGAACAAAAAACAAAGAAAGTCACCATCACTTGTTCTCAGATTTTTCCTGTGTGTGTGTGTATTGTGTGTGTGTGTGTGTGTGTGTGTGTGTGTGTGTGTGTGTGTGTGTGCAGTCTGTCAGGTTGTCTGATCACAGAGAAAGGCTGTGTTTCTTTGGCCTCAGCTCTGAGCTCCAACCCCTCCCATCTGAGAGAGCTGGACCTGAGCTACAACCATCCAGGAGCCTCAGGAGTGGAGCTACTGTCAGCTGGACGGGACGGTCCCCTCTGGAGTCTGGACACTCTCAGGTATGAAGAGGCTGCTGTCAGTCTGATAGAGGAGGGAGAGCTGGAGACAGTTTGGAGACGCTTTCAGAGAAGGTCCATCTCGGGCTCAGCGCCGTAAAAGTTCTCATGAATAACGGCATTCTAGTTTTGAGCGCTGTGCACAGCCACCCCAGACAGTAGTCAGGCAAAGCGTCTAAATGCATGTACGTCATTATATAATAACTTCAGGGCTCCAGACTAACTTTTTCATCTAGGTGCACTAGCATATATTTTGGGTGCACCCATTTAGTGCAGAACGATTTGGAGAAATTGTGCGATTGCAATTATAGTGGACAATATTGCGATTTGCAACTAAATGGTAGGCTATTATGATTCTACTGGCTTGGTTTCAAGGAACATTTTAGATTATTGATAGCGTTGATACCTGATCTCAATTTAAAACAAACACATATTAAGAATCAGTGAAAATATAAAATTAGGGCTGTCAAACGATTAAAAAAATTCATCTAATTAATTACAGGCTCTGTGATTAATTAATCTAAATTAATCGCATACTTACGTGACACTTTTATGCCTGTTTATAAACAGCTGTACAGCCTACAGTTTCTCTCTCTCCATCTCTCTCTCTCTCTCTCTCTCTCTCTCTCTCTCTCTCTCTCTCTCTCGTAACTTCTGTCTCCTCCCCTCAGCCAGGTTTCTACATGAAATAACATTAGGTACTTTGCCGAATTTTCTACTTAAAACCACAAAAAAACAAGCAGGCTAAATAAAGACTGTTTATCTCCCACAACAGACAGCGCTGCACTGCCACAGGTGCGCATGACTCATTCACGATTGTCCTCCTCATAGCCAAAAATATTGACAGAAACACACGCACACACGCACTCACACACACGCACACACACACACACACACACACACACACACACACACACACACACACAAAAGAGGAGAAAAGGCAGGCTGCATATGCTAGGAAGAGTGACAGTGGTGTGGGGGGGTCCGTTTATGCGTGAGACAAGGCAGTTAGCAAACAAAAGTGCAGGTGCGCCGAGATCGTTTTCCGGCATGTGGCAGTGTCACGGCAACCACTGCATATAGTTGGTCTTTATTGACACTATATCACAACATAACGTCGTAAATAAATGGATTTATTCATGTCTCTGGTCCTTTCCGTTGTAAGGATATGTGCGATCTGTTTGTTGTTGCTTTTGAAATGACAGATGCTTTATAAAACAGTCGGACTTGCTCCGGTCACGGTAGTTAGCATAGCCTCCTGAGCAGGTCGATAACAGAGAATTAGCCCTGACTACAGAGGCAGGTTGCTATATATACAGTAGCAGGGGGTGACACTTCTGTTTAGTGCTCGCTTAGCTCAGCGGGTAAGGAGTTCACTCATGAAACAATAGACCCGAGTTCGCGTCCAGCCCGGGTTGTTTCTTTGCATCTCTTGACTAGACATTTAGAATTGTTTCACTATATTTGATCAAAGTAGGCCTGCAGGTTCCTATCGTTTAACACTGATTCAGTGTCATAAACCTTTTTGTACTAAAGCATCTGTCATTTCATTTGGACTGGCATTACCGTTACTGAACGGCTCAAGCCGTGGTATGGCAGTGGTCGCCGTGACACTGCCACATGCCGGAAAACGATCTCGGCGTCTCTCCAAAAGTGAGACGGAAGATTGAGAGATACTGAGAGTTTTGAAACTATACATTGTTAATTAGGCTCCCACTAAATCAATAATGCACAGACACTGCGGAGAATAACATAAGATAACTTCCTACCTTCATGCTTATTTGCCCGAAGCTTCCCATAAAACGTCCATAGAGCCCTCTCTATCAGTGGCGTTTTCTCCCGGAGGCCAAGTAGTTGTCATCCAATAAAAACATTTTTATTAACAGTTTCGGTCATTCTTTGGTGCTGTCATTTCTTCCCCATTTTTCTCCTCTCATTGAGCATTTCACAATGCGCGAAACAGCGCCCCTTTAAAGTTACATACTGAAGACGCGGCGAAACACGACACTGCACACTTATGTCTGCGAGGAAGCCAGCCCGAGCTGGCATCCCTTAGTGAAAAAAAGAAGAAGGATTGACCAATCAGATGAGGCTATTGTCATGACACTGCCCTCCTGTGATTGGTCAGGAGGGAAGCCACTCGGCCCTTGGCTTCACACCAATCAAATCAAAGCATCATTATCAACGTCACTTACAATTAAAAACAATAACAATAGCGGGAGATTAGCATGTTTGCATTGTTATCATATTAGCAAGAACAGTTATGGAGGGTGGAGATTTTGAGTATTTAGTAAAAAAATATTTTACCAAACTGCCAATTGAGGAGCCATTAAAAATCAGATCTGACGGCAGGCCAATGCGTGTGGAGAGAAAGAAAGTTTATCGCACTTTCAACGAGGAGCTATGTCCGCACCGAGTGGCTAGCTGGTAGCGGCAATCTTCAGCTAATGGCCTTCCTCTACAAATAGTGAGTAAAATACACACCTTCTCCCGGCGCGGGTTAACTGTTCCCTGAACTGTCCGTGTAGCTATGTGTGTTATGTTTAGTGTTATTTTATTGCTAATTGTGCCTTGATTGCCTGGATTAAGTTGCATTGGTAGGCCTACTGTATATCCACTGAAGTTGTTCTGGGTTGTCTTAAGTATAGTGTTGTAATGAACATTTGGCCTAGTTCTTAAACGAAAAGGATGTATAGAAAGTATGTGTGTCAAGCACAAACAAATGATTTTGAGTCGTGTTTCACGTGAACGTGAAACTTAAAATAGCCTACGTAAAACTTCTCCTAATTATATTGTGAATGAATTTGAATCTGTATTGGGCATTAAGCGGCTAGTTGTGCATTCCGGTCGGGGTGGGGGGTGCATTTATAATTTAATGTATAATTTAATAAGATGATTAGGAGGTGTGTGAGTGAGAGAGAGAGTGGGTGAGTGAGAGAGAGAGAGAGAGAGAGAGAGAGAGCGAGCGAGCGAACGAACGAGCGGTGTCGGACAGATTACAGACGCGTGTAAGTCCTGGTAAAGTGACCAGGCGCTATAATAGCTCTTGTAGTTACATTAAATACAAACTGCGACGTAGCCTACCCTTTTCTGTCCCCCACCTTCCAATAAACATGTAGATTAAAGGTGTTGTCTCACTTGGCTTCCTCAAAAAAAATCCCCACGCCACGCCACTGCTCTCTATGCTTCTTTCTTTACTCTTAACCCATTGATGACTATGGCAATCTAGGATGCATGTCCTTAATGCCTGAGGGTTTTCTGAAAAAATAGTACGAATTGTCAAGTCTACCAAAACCTTAATATCTAAGCCTGTGTAGCACATAGAAACATGAAATAAAATACATTTAAAAGTTAAGGTTCACAGGTTTTATTTAAACATGCTCCCTTAGCGCTTACAAACCAACAGATATTTCTAAAAATCGTCAAAATTAGATGAATTAGAAAATTATTAAATATTGTTAATAAATAGATGCAATGTGTTGTGTGATTTTCGTCAGTAGTCTATAGTAGACCTTGATTCTGCACACCAAACGCCACTAACTGTTCTGTCGCCGACATAGCTGGCGTATTTTTTTTATTATTTTGTTTTATTTTTTTATTTTTATTTTTTTTTATTTACATGATTTTCGGCAAACCACACAACTTTTGGGTGGTCACGTGGTCTTAAAAAAATCAACAAAACCCACCTCATGTGTATTTGAACCAATGACAGTGCATTCTATGCTGGGAATGCCATGAAAATGAGATAAAGTAATAATGCTGCGCGACGCAGCATCAGGCAGGAGAGCCAATGTGGCATCGCGCAGCAGCCGTCATCAATGGGTTAAATCCCGTGCGGGCCGTGTCCGCAAGCTACAGGTGCAGCTCCGCTATCGTCTCACCCCTTTTGCACCGGGTCAAAGGGCATCTGCGTTAATTTTTTTAATCGCATTCATTTTTCTGTTATTAATTAATCGAAGTTAATGCGATAATTTGACAGCTCTATATAACATATAAAGCTTGTACTGGGCTAGTAGTTTGTACTGTTTTCAATTTTTTTTTTAAATCATTATTACATTTTTCTTTTATAAAATGTAATAAATTCCCCATGAAAATAAATGCATTCCTCCAAAGACAATAGTCTATAAACTTATTGAAAGTTGCATGGGCCTTCACTCTCATGCACTCATCTGACTTTACTCTGCGCTGTGTTGATGGACTGGGCGTGTTGCCACCGGTGACGTAGCGACTATAACTTTACAAATTTCAAACAGCAGTTCAATTTGTTCAACGTCGTACATGATTCCTAAATCTCCCAAGAGCCCCTATTAGCAGACCCATGGGGGAGCGGAGCTCCTATTAGCAGACCCATGGGGGAGCGGAGCCCCTATTAGCAGACCCATGGGGGAGCGGAGCTCCTATTAGCAGACCCATGGGGGAGCGGAGCTCCTATTAGCAGACCCATGGGGGAGCAGAGCTCCACCGGAAACACCAAAACTGCTCCACTGGAAATACGCTACCTTCTTCTTCGTTTTGTTTTACTGGCGGCCAAGTGGCCAGGGGGCTGTTTCAGGTAGCTGGTTTTGAGGCAACCCAGAGTTTGTTCGCTCTGAGTTAGTGGAAACTCTCGGTTTTCTGTTTCATGAAGCATGTTCAGGGCGACCGAGAGTCAGTTACTGCGGCAACATACGCCGTGGGTCTAACCTGCTGGATAGGTGATTTGACAACCTACTCTGAGTTTGTTTTCACTTTACGCTGCAGCTCCGACTGAAGAAAGAGTGTCAATGTCACAGCACGACCCTGTACAGTTTAAAGCAAAATCACTCCATAGAAATCTCCATCGGGATGTTTTTATAATTTCCTGATGATTTTACGTTTGACCAATCATTTATCTGATCAGTAGCCTTGTTCTCAGCCCTCGTGCCGTTCATATGCGGCCACCTTACACATCGTGACATGTTCTACATTCAGACTAATAAACCTATTGTATGTATCTCATTATTTATTTATTAACAGGAGTTTTTTAACGTCTGTGCCGCTGAACATAGGCTATTTATGTCAGGTTGAAATGTAATTCTGCGGCTGCACGCGATCGTTACTGTTCACTTGCGTGATCACAAAGTCAGACGAGCCTCATTAAATAGCCTAATATGAATATAGAAATAATATAATAATTAAAACGGTGATCACTAGAGGACAAGGGATCTGGTAATAAATCAATCAGGAGCTACAATGGAAACTGTCACCTTATGTGTCAGACGTTAATGTCTTTCACCCCACTTTTTAAAATGAGTTGTTTATTTTAATGTGGTGGCACTTTTTGTGTTTTATTTATAATAGTTTATATTTTTATGGGATTGACCTACTTGTGATAATTGTGAATCAAAGAGACGGATTTCGGAAGATATACACAAAGCTTTGTTGCTTCATTCATCTTCTACCTCAACATCTACTTTTTAACCACCGTCCTGCCACTTGGGACCCTTAACAAACTGACTTATGTTACTGTCTACTAGCACCATAGCCGGTGGAAACTGTGTCTTGTTATTATTCACTAGCTCACGTCACGATTAGATGAATTGTGTAGCACAACACCCAATATTACATTTAAAATGACGTGATACATTTCAGGTGCTCTAGTGCGACCAGTAAAAATATCTTGGCGTACTCCAAAGTAGGCGCACTCTGGAGCTCTGCACTTTGGTATCGTTTAACACAATATAAAACATTAGAACAACATTTAAAGGTCAGAAAAGACGAAAAGCATAATAGGGGCTCTTTAATGTCAAGGTCTTTGTAATGTCCATGTGTGCTGAAAGAGGATTCGCTGGTCTGACCCCCCCCCCCCCCCCCTCTCTCTCCTTTCAGGGTGGAGCCTGCTGGAGTCCAATGGCTGACACCAGGTCTGAGGAAGTGTAAGTGTGTTTATAATGTTCATAATCATCAAACTGTCAATCAATGAGCAGATGATGGATTAATAACTGCTGCTGTGTTGTGTCTTGTTCTCTCCGTCAGATTCCTGTGAACTCACACTGGACACAAACACAGTAAACAGACAGCTCAAACTGTCTGACAACAACAGGAAGGTGACACATGTGGAGGAGCAGCAGCCATATTCTGATCATCCAGAGAGGTTTGACTGCTTCCCTCAGCTGCTGTGTAGTAATGTTCTGACTGGTCGCCGTTACTGGGAGGTCGAGTGGAGAGGAATGGTTCATATATCAGTGAGTTACAGAGGAATCAAGAGGAAAGGAGACAGTGACTGTTTGTTTGGAGAGAGTGATCAGTCCTGGAGTCTGTTCTGCTCTGATATTACTCACTCCTCTGTCCGTCACAATAACAGAAGAACATACCTCAATTCCTTCTCTCGCACTCACAGAGTAGCAGTGTATGTGGACTGTCCTGCTGGCTCTCTGTCCTTCTACGAAGTCTCCTCTGACTCACTGATCCACCTCCACACCTTCTACACCACATTCACTGAACCTCTTTACCCTGGGTTTGGGTGTGTGGTCTATTGGTCTCGTTCCTCAGTGTCTCTGTGTCGTCTGTAGGAGGGAGAGTCTGTACAGGATCACAGCTAAAGAAATCCTTCAGGTTTCTGTGACAAATGATTCAGTTATTTGATTGATTTAACTGATAAAGGAAAATGATTCTAGCGTTTGTATATTATTGAACATATTTAGCTTTCAGGTTTAGTTTGGCATCAACAGTCATACTTGTCATTACCTAATTGGTCACTTTACATTAACGTGTGTGTGTGTGTGTGTGTGTTGTGTGTGTGTGTGTGTTTGTGTGTGTGTGTGTGTGTGTGTGTGTTTGTGTGTGTGTGTGTGTGTCTGTCTGTCTTTCTGTGTGTGTGTGTCTGTGTGTGTCTGTCTTTCTGTGTGTGTGTGTGTGTGTATGTGTGTGTGTGTGTGTGTGTGTGTGTGTGTGTCTGTCTTTCTCTGTGTGTGTGTGTGTGTGTGTGTGTGTGTGTGTGTCTGTCTTTGTGTGTGTGTGTGTGTGTGTCTGTCTTTCTGTGTGTGTGTGTGTGTGTGTGTGTGTGTGTCTGTCTTTCTGTGTGTGTGTGTGTGTGTGTTGTTGAGTGAGGTGATCTTGATGCAACTTATTACTTGTGCATATCTTGTGACATTTGTATATCTTTTTGTCATAGGTAAAAGTAGGATAATTTTAATAAAACAGAATAGAGTGTGACTGCTCATCAGGGTAAAAGCTGACCAGAGGAAGGGGAAGGACCTTATATGGCCATAGGAAGGGGGTTACCGGGGTTCACCCGTGCAGGTGTTCTGGGATCATAGGAAGGAGTAGAGGAAGGGGAGAGGATTATATGGCCATAGGAAGGGGGCTACCTGGTCCCCCCATGCAGCTGTGCCTTTTTCACTCCTCCCTCTCTTCCAAGTCTCATTGGTCCTCAGATTACTATATAACAGCTCGTTCTGAGCAGGACAAGGCCTTTTTGGGCCGCTTTTTGCAGGTACTACTATATACTCTATAGTTAGTCACGCTCTGTTCCAGCACACTCTATCTGTCCCTTTAACCATGGAGGCAGAAGAAAAACTTAGAAAAACTTTGTGAGTCCAAAATACTCTGAAAGAATTTTGACTTCGAAGAACTTAGAGGCAGAGTCTTTTAAAACACTTCTTTAAAACTCTTGAAACACAGATGACTTGGTAAAAATCTCTAAAACTTTAGATGGGGATTATTAGAACAGGGGTCTGATAGAATGGTGATTGGAATTAATGGAGATTGGGTTGAGACAAGATCTCCCATTTACTGACTGGTGTCGTTAACAATCTTCCTTAAGTCCTTATCATTTTTACAGATTCAGTGGGATGTTAGATAGGGCTAGAGCGCAAGTTTAAAATCGGAGTGCATGCATAACTCTGGTCTTGTGCTTTGACAAATTGTGAAAAATACCAAGTTAACATCTACTAGGGGATAATGAGCAAATACTCCATTTTGATGAGTTTATAGGCATATAACCTCCTTTCTTTTCCTTTCTTGTCCATTTTATGTAATATTTCTATACTCTCTTGTATTTTGTAAATAAAATCCCTTAAATGTTGTAAAGCCTCAGTTTGAATTAGTTTATAGCTGGAACAGAAGGACTTTAGGTATAGGTTTTTTCTACAAAGAGATCGTTTCCCCCCCGGGGAGGTAAGTACATTGACTCCACACTACGGCACATTACTGATTTAAAACAAACACAACCTCATAACAAATACCTTTTTTATCAAAGAAAGACAATTGTTTTTAATGGCTTCCCAGGTTTAACGCGTGTAGTTGAATGCTGAAAATAGTATATCTGTTCTATTTTATAGGAGGTGGAATTAATAAACATCGGGTACATAAAAATTACGGTAAATAACTTGTGAAAGATATCCTTTGCCTAAAATAGGGGAGTGATCATCAGGAGCAAATAGAAAGTGTTACATTTCACACCTAAACGAGATTCCTGAAATAGACGAATACGTTTAGAAGAATTGAAACGCTGAACACAGTGGGTTTAAGTAGGACACTTTTATTTATCTAAGAGAATCCCAAGGCAGTCTAGTAGTTAAGATCCCGCGCGCTCACCTCCTGGAGCCCGGGTGAGACGCTCAGCGGAAGCCGTGAGAGTAGGGGAGCTCTTTGATGGTAATAAGGGTTGTAGTTAAAGCATTGGGTTACAGGTTAGTTAATGCAGGTTTAATAGGACATAACTAATAAACTTAGATACTAGCTTTTCATTACAGATCAGACTTTGGAAGTCGAGATCGTAACATGGCGCCCAACGTGGGGCTCGCTGGAACATTGTTAGTTTTGTATGACTGAATAAATAACTGTTTTATCGGTAATAGGAATAACTTTGGGAAGCGGGCTTAAAATACAAGAACCGACTCCCGTGAGGGAAAGATTCTTTATCAACCGGCGAAAACAAGCCGAGGAAGCAATTGCGGTCTGCCAGACTGGGAGGGTCGATGTTTAAAAAGGGGTTTTTAATTTTAATAAAACAAATTGAAACCCACGAACCGGCTTTTTGGACAGAGGTTCTCGTAGTCTGCTTTGCTCATTCTTAGTAAACATACCTTATAACAGGAGGCAAAATACATTCTTTCTTTAAAAACTCGGCCGGGCTTTAGTTTGTCTGAGAAAAATGGGAAGTATGGTCTGTTAGGTATAGAGAACGGGGTGAGTGGAAAACCACACTGTGAGTAAACGATACTCAGGAGCGGACAGGATAGTGATTTAGTGGATGAAACAATTGTGTTCTGCGTACTAAGTTTAGGTGGTACTGGTACTTGTGGTCATTAGATTGTAATGATCGAAGTCAGGCAATGGGATATATTTGTAGCGATAAATATATTACAGTTCCCCTTTTAACTGATTGTATCCATTTTGGTGATCTCAGACAGTGGTGATTTTCTAGGTATCCTGATCAGCTGCCGTGAAAGAAATAGGGACCACGAAAGGACAAACGGCTTGAAACTACCATATTTACATTAAGGGCTGTTAAGCTTTTAATTTATACACGTTCAATTTTAATTGTTTTTAGTGGCTAGGTTGTGGTTACTTTACAATTAAGGATGGATGCATAACTCTGTATAGTCTGAAGAGGCAAACAGAGAGAGAGAGCCTATACGGCTTCCACAAGAGGAGAGAGAAACCTCTTTAAGAATAGGCATAGATTTCTTAAGTTAAATCTTGTGCTATTACTGAGCTTTAAAAATACTTTTTTCTTACACGAAACAAGAGTAGATTTTAAAGTTTCTACCTATTTAATGGTAGACATAGTTTTACATGGTAAACTAATAGGACTTACAGCCTTTGGAAACCATTATGATACAATAAGTTATCGTCTAATAGGGACTTTCACAATATAATTTCACTCAACTGTAGCATTAATGAACAAGCTAAAGTGGAAGAGAGGGTAATTCTTCCTTTTCTCCTTCTCCTCTGTGTGTATCGCCTTACATGCAGTCTACCGGCGCGTCTTTTTCACGTCTTGGCGTGAAACCAGGCTGTGAGTGCAGCACCCAGAAAGTCACAAAGAGGGGGAGAAGAGTTAACAGCTATTTCACAAGGGTTTTCTAAATTGTCAGAAAAATGCAATTCTAGAATAGGACCACAGTGAGAAAGTTTTGATCGCCTTTTGCTTTTAAAACGTATTAGGTGCAAAGATAGATACAAGTCCATTTGCGCATATGACAAGTAGCTTTTGATGAGACATTAGGAGCGCACCGCTGCTCAGAAGGCTCAAAAATCAACTTTCGACAAATATGGGGTAAAATAGTCTTATACGAGTAAGTTATTGAGTCCATCCGCTGATTTAGATGGTGATAAATGTGTGATCGATGGGTTTTTAACATTTAAACAAACTTTTACATTTTGTAAACGGGACAGCCACGGCTCTCACTTTAGATAGTGCGATCCACAATAAAGTTAGCGCTTGAGCAAACGGGGCATTTCCTTTGCGCCTTCACATTAAAAAGCATGATTAATAGCAAACGTAAGTAGGCTTTTATTTTGAAGCAGATATAAACAGGAATATAGTTTTTCACATGAAGCGCAGATAGGCATGTCTTCTGTTTTAGTGGATTTAAAAATGGTAAAAATAGACAAAGCTTTCCATTTACACTACTACTTGCTGCGCTCACACTAAAAACCTCATGAACGTTAGTGGGAGTCTTTCAGGCATTTATTTTCATTAAACATTCGTAGAGAAAGGAAAATGTTTTTTCAGAGCAAAGAGAAGAGACGGCTCTGAAGCTTTAACAGCGAGTCAGTATAGAAACAGTTTGAAATTAGCGCAGTAGAACTACTCGCAAAATATTCACACACAATCTTTGTCATTTAGCCTACAAAGGTGAAGTAATCTATTTAATATAGGTTTAAGGTTTTATGGTTTGGGTTTTTAATGAGAGAAATAGATGTTCTAAAAATGATTGTTAAAGCAGTCAGACAGGATAGTCAATTGGTAACCGAGAAATAGGAATAGAAAGGCCTAAATATGGCTAGAAAACTTTGATTTTACATCAAGAGTAAGAAAATGCACACACCTGAGTGACCATTGAAATGGCCTCGATAAGTTACTCTGGTGCACAAACTTTGTAGAACTTACTGGACACATAAGATGTCGTTCATTTTAAAAGAGAACTTTGTTCTCATTCCGAAATGCACATACAACACAAGAGTTAAAAGAGTCAACACTGTGCTTTGGTTGATGAGTTAAAGATACGACTGAGAATACTCCTTTGAGAAATTAAATAAAGTGGAGACACCTTATCTCATTCTTCCTTGATTCAGTGTTGAACCCTTTTTAGCTCAATATACATTACACAATGCCGTGTGGAATATTGTCTGCCCCGGGGAGAGATTTTTATTTTTATTTTATTTAGATGTTTAAGACATTTGTACATTTGTTTTGATCTCAGAGTGTGAAGAGCAGAAGGAAGCGTGGGTAGAGAACTTGTGCAGTTTTCCCACAGACCGTGCCTGGGAATTCACACCTTAGAGAAACAGGAGACCATATAGTAGCCATAAAAGTAATGGTCCTAGTTTACGGCGTCGATCCTTCCTTCCACACACTCTGAGATGATCTCTGAAGACACAGCTGGGGCTTGTGCTCTTTGAGTTTAAAACTTAATTTTTTATATTTTGCCTTCACTTTCTTATAGTCTAGAAGATCGTTCCTTCTTTTTGTTTTTATCTTTTTATATAATCACAGTATTCTCTATCGTAGAAGGTTTTTTCTCAGCTATTTTTTTTGTTTTTCCAGCTGAGCGTGAAAACTGAAATTCCAAATAATATGGCTAAATCTTTAATTTTATGTTTTATTTAGAAAAGATTGGACTGGTAACCTTGTTTTCGCGGCTTTGGTTGGAGTTTAGAAAACATATGGGCGGTTTAGGATCTCCGGTCCAACGGCCCATTGTGAGGTTGGCTGGAGCACCCGTTAATCTTTATTTTTGCCAGTCCAATCTTTCCCTTTTGTTTAATTCAAGATACGACAGGAAAAAACGTAGGGGGTTATTGTTTAGCACGGGTCAATTTTGAGATTTGTGTCTATTCTGGCTTCCACGGCATGTATTCTTTCATATTAATGTGAAAGAAGGGACCAAAAATAAGCGTTTTAAATGTTTATTTTACTATATATTTTATTTTTATTTTTTTTCCCTTGCGTCTGAGTTTTGCTACAAGGGTTTGCCAAAAGTGAGCATTTTAACGTAACATACAGCAGCGCGACCGCTGTCTGACTCTTAATAACCATGGTACTGTTAGAAAGCTCTGTATCTCAAGTATAATCTTATCGAATCAAAATATGGACATTTGCTTTTGATTAGTAACAAATAGTGAAAGTGTGAGGAGTGATTTGGTACAGTGAGCGCAACCTGTTTGGCTGGTGCGCATATGATTTGATTCGCCAGAAGGCATCACGGGACCTGCTCTGGTTGCCGCGGGTAGTTTGAAAATCACAAAATACAGTGGTAAAAAACGCCGAAACTATTCCTAACTAACACAAAATAAAGACTGATTTATGTGGATATGGACATTAGATGATTGCCTTTTGAAGGGGAGAAGTGTTAAAGACATGTAAATGATTCCGATTGATCACAGTCTGTTAAGAGCATGAGAGGGGGAGAAAGAGGGGAGAGTGCTGCGGCTACAGTCACAGTGGCTCATAAGGAATGTATCATGTTTTAATTAGCGTGTGGATGAAAATGTTTGTTATGCCATAGTATAGTTTATATGTTAAGCAGCGGTGTTGAGGGGTATAGGTCTTAATTCAATAAATTATTGTGGATACAATCGGTGATTACCAGTAGAATTCACGTTTTTATTTTTATTTTTTTATTTTTTTTGACGACAGTTTTCGCTGATCAAGTTTTCCAATACTCCGAGTCTGAATAAAGTGTCTCGGCTTCTAAACCACTGGCATCTACTAAACCTCCCAGTTTAAATTCATTGTCCTATTTTAAGAGGTTTTTACCCAAGCATTTGTTTATATATTGTTAGTTTGATTTATGAGACATTTTCCTCCTGAAAACATGCCAACGGTGCATTTCTAAAACGTAGGCTTTTACATAGTATTTTTTGATTTATTAAATACAAGGAAATTGTGTCCGAAATCTATGGTGTAGAATCTTTAAAGACTAATATGTGGTAAACATAAATTAAAGTTCTAAACTCTGGCTTCATCCAACATCTGGATTCTTTGGTTTAAAAGACAGGGAAAAATCCCTATTCACTTGGGGTGACTTAATTGAAGATTTGTGCCTTTGGGAGAATAAGTTATTATTTTTGTTTTACCTTAGTGGCTAAGACATGATTATAACGTGTTAGCTTTTAGTTTTTATTTCATTGCATGTCTGGAATAGACATTCAGAAACCTGCAATCTTTTGCATCTCTCAACTCTTTTGAAATCAAATCTGAGGGCTTGTCTGAGTGTCTTTTGACTAGGTGTTTTTATTCTATTTATTTTTTATTCTATTTATTTTTTATTTTTAAAATGGATGAATACATAAATGATAAAAGGATTATACCGGTAATATTAGTTTCACTGTTACTTTTATTTTCATTTTCATTTTATTTACTACTGAAATTGTGAGTGATTTGCTCATTTCTATTCTTCTCTATTATAGAAGATTTTAGTTGTGCTACCTGATATTATGTGAGTACCCTATGAATATAGCATACGAGCATAACACCAGTTTCTATCTTTATTTTTATTTTTTTGATGGATTACTTAAGTTTGATTTGATACTTTTCTTTTAGTTTTCGATGGTGAGACATTCTCACTCTCCTTATGACAGATGGCTGTAGTGCCTCTTCATTAAGCATTAGGCTATCTATATTCCAATACGAATCAATAGGATCCTGTCTAAAAGTCCTAAATACAACTTTATCAGCAGCCGTAGTTGGTGAACTGCATTTTCCTCTTACATTGAGTAGTCTATTATATCACAACCATAGACTCTTAGTCTGCAGAAGAAGTTGGGAGACTTCTGGGCCTACTAGACCTCTGACACATAGGCGTGACCTGATAGCTACGTCTCAGGCTGTGACACCTCCAAACCTGACCATCTCCTGTTCCATCTGGGTGAACTACACCATGTCTCCTGGAGGGAGAAGACTCGTTCGCTTGCTGAGTGCTGTGTTCCATGGCACTCCTAACAGTCGGTGGGGGCCATCAACTCTATCCTGCTGTGGCGTCATTCTTGTCATGCAGTGGGCCTTTCTGCATCTGCCTGTCTTCCTGCGCTCTCAAACTGGGCGCAACAAGTCTTCTATGATGTGGGCCAGGGGCAGGTGTACTATTCTAAGATCAGAAGTTCTGGGGACTGTTGGGCCCTTTATGCTAAGCTTGGAGAAGATATCAAAGTGTGTAAGCCTGGTGACAAGGGCTGCCATCTTGCATATTGAGCAGACACTCAAATACTGACTAATCTACATACTCTGTGATTGAAGAAGGGGCTCGAAAGGCCTGAGGATACTCTTTTTAAAGTTAAGATCGTCGTGGGACTTTGTGTTTTTACATTTTTTGGACATTGCAAACTTATGAACTTTTGATTCTACTGTCTGATGAACTCTTTACTCTGAATGGTGTCAGGATGTCATGGTTTTCTTACAGGTGTACTCTAATGTGTTTTGCTAAATGTTTCTTCATCTGTACGGTTGTGTCATGGTTGTATTAGCCTATGTAAAAGAGGGGAGTCTTTTAGTATTGTGTAGGCCTATACCCTTTGAGGTTGCTAGTTTTATCTTTATTTTTTTTTATTTTAATAGGTTTTTGGTAATCCGTCACTTACTTATTTTAACTTTTTGATCTGGTGTTGTGTTTTTGCTCACTGAATTGGATTTTACCATTATGAATGTTATAATTACTATATTATTACGTTTATGCTTTTCTTTTTTGTGGTTCCTTTTTCTGGGTGCCTGTGATTTATTGTTATTTTCTATAGATCTGTTTGAGAAAAAAAAAAAAAAAAAGATGAATTTTTTTTAATGTTTTTTTTTGTTTTATTTTTTTATGATGAGGGTATTCGATATCTGGATGATGGTTGATTATTTACAAGTAATAAGTGACATGAGAGGGTGTTGAGTGAGGTGATCTTGATGCAACTTATTACTTGTGCATATCTTGTGACATTTGTATATCTTTTTGTCATAGGTAAAAGTAGGATAATTTTAATAAAACAGAATAGAGTGTGACTGCTCATCAGGGTAAAAGCTGACCAGAGGAAGGGGAAGGACCTTATATGGCCATAGGAAGGGGGTTACCGGGGTTCACCCGTGCAGGTGTTCTGGGATCATAGGAAGGAGTAGAGGAAGGGGAGAGGATTATATGGCCATAGGAAGGGGGCTACCTGGTCCCCCCATGCAGCTGTGCCTTTTTCACTCCTCCCTCTCTTCCAAGTCTCATTGGTCCTCAGATTACTATATAACAGCTCGTTCTGAGCAGGACAAGGCCTTTTTGGGCCGCTTTTTGCAGGTACTACTATATACTCTATAGTTAGTCACGCTCTGTTCCAGCACACTCTATCTGTCCCTTTAACCATGGAGGCAGAAGAAAAACTTAGAAAAACTTTGTGAGTCCAAAATACTCTGAAAGAATTTTGACTTCGAAGAACTTAGAGGCAGAGTCTTTTAAAACACTTCTTTAAAACTCTTGAAACACAGATGACTTGGTAAAAATCTCTAAAACTTTAGATGGGGATTATTAGAACAGGGGTCTGATAGAATGGTGATTGGAATTAATGGAGATTGGGTTGAGACAAGATCTCCCATTTACTGACTGGTGTCGTTAACAATCTTCCTTAAGTCCTTATCATTTTTACAGATTCAGTGGGATGTTAGATAGGGCTAGAGCGCAAGTTTAAAATCGGAGTGCATGCATAACTCTGGTCTTGTGCTTTGACAAATTGTGAAAAATACCAAGTTAACATCTACTAGGGGATAATGAGCAAATACTCCATTTTGATGAGTTTATAGGCATATAACCTCTTTTCATTTCCTTTCTTGTCCATTTTATGTAATATTTCTATACTCTCTTGTATTTTGTAAATAAAATCCCTTAAATGTTGTAAAGCCTCAGTTTGAATTAGTTTATAGCTGGAACAGAAGGACTTTAGGTATAGGTTTTTTCTACAAAGAGATCGTTTCCCCCCCGGGGAGGTAAGTACATTGACTCCACACTACGGCACATTACTGATTTAAAACAAACACAACCTCATAACAAATACCTTTTTTATCAAAGAAAGACAATTGTTTTTAATGGCTTCCCAGGTTTAACGCGTGTAGTTGAATGCTGAAAATAGTATATCTGTTCTATTTTATAGGAGGTGGAATTAATAAACATCGGGTACATAAAAATTACGGTAAATAACTTGTGAAAGATATCCTTTGCCTAAAATAGGGGAGTGATCATCAGGAGCAAATAGAAAGTGTTACATTTCACACCTAAACGAGATTCCTGAAATAGACGAATACGTTTAGAAGAATTGAAACGCTGAACACAGTGGGTTTAAGTAGGACACTTTTATTTATCTAAGAGAATCCCAAGGCAGTCTAGTAGTTAAGATCCCGCGCGCTCACCTCCTGGAGCCCGGGTGAGACGCTCAGCGGAAGCCGTGAGAGTAGGGGAGCTCTTTGATGGTAATAAGGGTTGTAGTTAAAGCATTGGGTTACAGGTTAGTTAATGCAGGTTTAATAGGACATAACTAATAAACTTAGATACTAGCTTTTCATTACAGATCAGACTTTGGAAGTCGAGATCGTAACAGTGTGTGCGTGTGTGTCTCTCTTTCTGTGTGTGTGTGTATGTCTGGGTCGTGTGTGTGTATGGGTCGTGTGTGTGTGCGTGTGTCTGTCTTTCTGTGTGTGTGTGTCTGGGTCGTGTGACTGTGTCTGGCTTGTGTGTGTGTCTGGGTTGTGTGTGTGTGTGTGTGTGTGGTTGCGTGCGTTTGTGTGTGTGTGTGTGTGGGAGAATATTACTCTGCAGGGAACCAGGGATTAGTCAGGATTACAGACTCCATTCAGAGAGTGTTTAATTAATCTACTGTTTGAACTGAAGACACTCTCCATCTCTGAGTCGTATTGTTTATGAATTATTATTTCATTTGATCATTTTGTACAAAACTCTAAAATTAAATAAAATAAAATATACCCAAATTATAACATAAACTGAACACACAGGGGTTTACCTCAGTAGTTATACAATTATAACATTTTCTTAAAATTAATAGTTTTGGCAACTATTTTATTAAATGTTTTTAAATGTGATAATGTTTTAAAATATGTTTGTATATCTGATATTTTAAAAGTGAGATATGAGGACAATATCTTTAAAGTTGGTCCGAGGAACTTTCAGTGTGTGTTAATTCTAGCGCCCCCCTTTGGACAAAAGCGGTAGTGTTTTTACCACGCCAGCTGTTGATCCTGTGTGAGCGTACCCATGACAAAGGCATTAGGAAAAACTATATAAAAACAGCATTCTTTGCACTGATGGTCTCGTTTGCTGATACATGTAATCTATGATCATCAGAGGAAACATTAGACTGTTTCAGAAATATCTAAAAGTTCCTCGTAGCTCCTTTAAATAAAACTTTAACAGGAATCTGCTGATTTGGAGGTTCAGCATATTTTTGTATTTTGGCCACAAGATGGCGCCAGATTACTTTTTTGTGAAGAACAAATTGTCACTTTTTAGTTTCTGTAATAAACTCAGTAGCTGTTATTCAGCTGGAATGTGACTCTTTGCATTTTATTTTGTTATATTTTCATATCTCATGTTCATTGTCACTTCGTTAATTTTTTTAAAAGTTATTTTATATCCTTGTTCTCAGTGTCCTTAGTTAACCAGACTAGATTTCTCCCTATAGGGAAACTTTCAAGCTCTATTTCAACTTCTTCCACAATGTCAACGCACTGGGAGTTTGCAAACACAACACTACATCACTGACTGTATTGGCTGTAGGAATAAATAGGTTAAACACGTGTAAACTGGCAGTGTAACAAAATGTAGGAAGACATTTCTACCGTCTATATTTTAGTGTCGGTCGCCCGGGGCCCCAGTCTGCTGAGAGGCCTCACTGTGTTAGAAACGGTTAGACACACACATCTCCATTCACACACACACACACACACACACACACACACACACACACACACACACACACACACACACACACACACACACACACATTCTGAGGGGCCTCTGACATAATACACACATTTCCACTCTTCACTCAGTCACACTTCCTCTGCTTTCTCTCGAACATTTACATGAATAACTCAGCAACAGTGATCAGAGAAATACTCAGACATACACATAGTTTTCTTAGCAGTAGCCCCCCAAACTTAAAGACCTACACTCTAAAAAATATTTCAAGGGCTTAGTAAATGTTACAGTAATATTATGGGATTTTTGCTTGAAAAAAGATATGACTGAACATCATTTTGATGAGTATTTGAGTTTAACTTAAAAAAAAGTTTTAAATTAAACAGACATTTGTGTGTGAAATGTAATATATAAAGTAATAAAAAAAAAAGTATGACCTGACTGATAGATTACATTGTTTAAATATTGTAGAATAATTACTGTATGTTTCATCGATATTTTTGAGAATATAAACTAAGAAGAGCGAATCAGTTTGAAAAACTAAAACATTTATTACACAATTTAACTTAATATTATTTGTATTTTGACTAATCTACTTAAAAAAAAGCTGGAATAAGTGACGTCTACATTCGGTACTTTTCAAACAGTAACGGCTGAGACTAGACTGTGGACAAAACATCTGAAACAAGTGAGTAACTTTCAACACAATAATAGTTTTACATACACCTCAGTCACACCTCACCTGAGCATGAAATATCAACCGAGCAGCATTACTATCATGTCGACGATATTCACTACACCGAATTTGACTTGCTAGCAACTTCTAGCTGGTTGACCTGTGCTATTAATTGTGTTCTGTACAACTAAACTTATCATTTGCCATAATCTTATTAGGCCTACACACAAATGTATAGTACGTTGGATACACAACGGCAACAACCTTGTACAAGTTAAACCATTTAAAAAAAATTGATTTTGGAGCACAAAGCTACATGAGACACATATTTATCCGAGCTACATTTTATTTGATTTGATTTGATTTGATTTGATTTGATTTTATTTTATTTTATTTTATTTTATTTTATTTTATTTTATTTTATTTTATTTTATTTTATTTTATTTTATTTTATTTTATTTTATTTTATTTTATTTTTATATTTTATTTTTTTCACACCTTTTTCTATTGTGAACTCCGCCAAAATAGTTTCCTAGTGTAAATGGGTTCCACATTGTTATTTTCCATAGCATACCTTTTTGTTTCCCTGGGGAGTAATTTTAGCGTTGCACCTGTGTGTACAGCTTCAGTGAGCACTGATCATGGACATATAAAGAAATGGACACCGTATTGAAACATGGCGCCCATTCATTCCTATGAAAGCTGCTCATAGGCGCAGAGAAGCAACAAGGAAGTATAATCCGGAAATTCCATACGGCCCAAAGCATGACGTAGCATCGACGTAGCTGCATTATGGACCTATCAAGAAAGAGGGCGGCAAGCGTAGCGGACTGGAGGCGGGAGTAGAATCATTCTCGTTCTGTAGCATCTAGCCTGGCGAAAACAAACTGAAAGCCGTTAAAAGCCGTTGGGCTAATAAAACGCTTGAGGTGGCGTTTTGAAATGAGAAAACTTCAGTTTTAATAGTATATGGTCTAAAGATAAGTATGAGCCTATGATTGATATCCAGAAAAATTTTGCAGAGACACAATCTTGTTCGCCGCTTGTACTGTGTGGACAGGGAAATCTGCCTACGGGCCGTATGAAAATAAGCTCCACCCCTTACCATGCAATACCAATGGGTTGGCCACATGTCCATGCTGGTTGCTCGGAGAAGGCACAGTCCTGGGGGCCTGGCACTGATGCTCAGAGTTGGTAAGTTGTGTTTATATCTCTCTCCCTTTGATTTTTTTTTATAAACATTTTATTTGTCGCTCTTAAATGATTATATTATAATTCACACTGCTTTGTGACGTGCTTTTGGGCACGCGGGAGAAATTCATGCTGCTGTATAGATAACTTTAAGCTGGTTAAACTGTTGTAAAAACTGACTTTTTGTTTGTGTTAAATGTTCTGCGAAATTGTTTTAAGCTAGCGGCAGATACTACGGGGTTTCCAGGCCGCGTGAGTTTTAGCAGGGTCAAGAAAGATCGCTGCTTGTCTGTTGACTTTTTGAATGCAGCTGTATTATTTAATGTGTGTGCTATTATTTGTTTTTCTTTGTTCTGTAGAGTGGAGAGAGAGATACTGAGCATTGACAGACTGTGTGTGACGCCCGTGTTTTTATCGTCTACTCTAGAAGGTATGTCTGTTAAGTGTTTTTCACATTTCTTATTGTGTAAAACGTAAAATTAGTTGATGAGTGTGAGAGGAAAAAAAGACAATTGATGCACTGTGTATTTTTTTTATTGTATTTATATTTTA
>NW_027648156.1:2500-12500 GCF_949987685.1 Ammodytes marinus
GCTACGGTGGGCCCTTTGTTTACAGAGTCTAGGCCATGAGTTAACAATGACATGTTTTCAGCACACACAGGATGGACACTTGGCGAAAAAGTGATTTTGACAACAAGCGTTGTGAAGAATATAAAATCTGCATTAGCTGATATTTTTATTGTTAATGATATCCGTCTATCACACACACACACACACACACACACACACACACACACACACACACACACACACACACACACACACTTGTATAAACTGATGTGTATTTGTGTTAATGTTACCTGTCTATCTGCCCATTCTAACCCTGCCTGTCCTTGTGTATTGTGTCTCCTTGAGTCTCTCACACACACACACACTCACACACACACACACACACACACACACACACATCGTACTTGTATAACTGATATTTTTATATTTATATCATTTGTATTTGGTTATTAACCCTGCCGTCCGTGTGCCTTCTCTCTCCTTCTCTCTCTCTCTCTCTCCCTCTCCCTCTCTCTCTCTCTCTCTCTCTCTCTCTCTCTCCTCTTCTCTCTCTCTCTCTCTCCTTCTCTCTCTCTCCTTCTCTCTCCTTCTCTCTCCCTCTCTCTCACTCTCTCCCTCTCTCTCCTTCTCTCTCTCTCTCTCCTTCTCTCTCTCTCTCTCCTTCTCTCTCTCTCCCCTCACAGGTAAACGTCCCTCACCAGTGTCAGATCTGTAAGAAGGCGTTCAAACACAAGCACCACCTGATAGAGCACAGCAGGCTGCACAGCGGGGAGAAGCCGTACCAGTGTGACAAGTGTGGCAAGCGCTTCTCCCACTCGGGCTCCTACTCCCAGCACATGAACCACCGATACTCCTACTGCAAACGGGAGGCGGAGGAGCGGGAAGCGGCCGAGAGACACGCAATGGAGGAGAGAGGCAAAAAGACCCAAGATGGCGGCGATGATGATTTAGATTTAGGTTTAGGTTTAAATTTAAATCACCAGCAGCAAGCCGGTGCCGAGCTGCTCATGAGGAAGGCTTATTCCCTGGCGGGGTTCGCTGGCGGCGTGGTGGGGCAAAGTGCTTCGTACTCTTCTGAGCCGGAGGAAGATGGAGGGATGGTTGTGGATGATGTGAGGTCTGCTGGGGTTAGTTTGAGGCAAGGCAGCAGCGGCGACGAGATGGACAGAGGAGGGATGTACGAGAGAGGGGACAGACGGACGAGAGGAGGGAGGGAGGTATAACGAAGAGGAAGAGGAGGAAGGAGAGAATGGAGATGGAGGGAGGGAGAGAATGATGGAGAGAATGGAGGGAGAGGTGGAGCGGTCGCCAGATGGGAAGATGGCTGAAAGCAGGTCGGACCAGGAGGACTGAGGGATGGATAGATAGAAGGATGGATAGATAGATGGATGGATAGATGGATGGATAGATGGATGGATAGATAGATGAATAGAAGGATAGAGAGGATAGAAGGATAGATGGATAGATAGATAGATGGATGGATAGAGGGATAGATAGATAGATGGATGGATAGAGGGATAGATAGATAGATAGATGAATAGAAGGATAGATGGATAGAAGGATAGATGGATGGATAGATAGATGAATAGAAGGATAGATGGATAGATGGATAGAAGGATAGATGGATAGATGGATAGATGGATGGATAGATAGATGAATAGAAGGATAGATGGATAGATGGATAGAAGGATAGATGGATAGATAGAGGGATAGATAGATAGATGGATGGATAGAGGGATAGATAGATAGATGGATGGATAGAGGGATAGATAGATAGATAGATGAATAGAAGGATAGAAGGATAGAAGGATAGATGGATAGAAGGATAGATGGATAGATGGATAGATGGATGGGTAGATGGATGAATGAAGGTTTAGGTTGTAGGCTTTAGGCTTTATGGTTCATGAGGAATAGAAAGGAGTTGGTTGGTTTCACATTAGGGACAACGGGCCGCGTCTGAAGGATTTGATTTCCCCCTAAAAGACAAAGACTTTTAATGATCAAAAGATAAAAGTCCCTAGAAATACTAAAGATAAAGGCTGTGTTCCGAATCTCATACTTTCTACTATATAGTATGGTAGAAAACAGATTTAGGATGTCCTGATTCTTGTGGTCAGATTTAGGATGGTTAGAAGTACCCGGATGTCCTACTTCATGCGGCCAAGATTGTTAGTGTTGAAAAGTGCATCCTATTTGGGCGATTCTGACCCACAATCCAGTGCGCACGTGAAGTGACGTCACATCGACGAAGCCTCCATATGAAAACAAACGGGGATGCGCCGGATATAAAAGCAAGAGGCAAGATCAAGGAGCCATGTTAGGATGAAATAAGAGAGTAAAGTATGTCCCAATAGTATGCCTACTGCATCCTAACTAGATTATTTTTATCGTCGGATGTAGTATGTAGAATAGAAAAAAGAAAGAGTATGAGATTCGGAACGCAACCAGAGTAAATATGAGACCCAGCTGGTTTCATACGAGGGACCAGGGGCCGTTTTGGAGCATGAAGTCCAAGCCATGACGTGAGAATCGCTGTAATGGTGCAATCACACCAAAAGTGAACTTTTAATTATTTAACTCACTTACAAAGTCAATGTTTAGACAGAATTGGATGTGACTTTGCTCCGGGCGGCTTGAAAGAAGACGCGTTCACGTTAAAATGTGCGTGAAACTTTCCACCGTTTGTGGTGCGTGTTGCTCTGAATTGTCTGAGTGAACAGAAAAGCATATTATGTGATTTGAAAGCTAGCTAGAGGGGATCATAATATAAAGGAAAAAGTCCCTAATGTGAAAGCAACCTTTAGAAAATAAAAGCTTTGGAACATTTGTGTCAAGTTGGTTTGACTGAGAAAGAGGGAGGATGCTTTTATATTGAAGGGACTGTACTTAATAGCACTGGGGGAGGGAGGGGGACAATACATCCCATAATAAGTCTTTAACTAGATAGCCAATGGGGGAGGGGGGGGGGGGGGGACAATACATCCCATAATAAGTCTTTAACTAGATAGCCTGTTGATAGGACGAAGCTTCGTGGGATTGTTTACAAATCCACATTATGCAAAAAGAACTTAAAGATAGAATGAAAAGAAGAACAGAGATTCTGTCGGTTTGAGATGTTTTAATGTACAGTACTAAAGGCCTGAACGATGTGTGGTGCTACGATGTTCTTAACCTCCCTGTGTGTCCAGCCCTGCGTTCCAATACCCATACTACATACTATTTAGTATGCCAGGAAAAGATTTAGGATGTCCCAATACATGCACGTCAAGTGTAGTATGCTGAAAATACATAAATGCCCCAATAACTCCAATAGCATTTTGGAGTATTCGTCTTTATTCTTGACATTTTCTCGACATAATGAAAAAAAATTTCCTTATGTTTTTTCTCTCCTGTCTGTGGACCTAAAACTCTTCTGTACTTTAGTATGTAGTGTAGTAAAAAGACTAAAACTCTTCTGTACTTTAGTACGTAGTGTAGTAAAAAGACTAAAACTCTTCTGTACTTTAGTATGTAGTAAAAAGAAAGAGTATGAGATTTGGAACGCAGGGTGTGTGTTCACAAAAAAATACCACTTCAGAAAATTGCACTTGATGAAACCCCCTATGAGATCACTACAAAATAAGATAAAAATTATTCTAAAAAAATGAATAAAAAGAGGGAAATAAAAATAGCTTGGAACACTCGCTCACGTCCTGTCAGTGTTAACGTTGTTTTATTTGTTTTATTCCTTTAAATGTGATATTTTTCAACCTTATTCTTTTGCCAAACTAACCACACGACTTTGGGCCTCCCGATGTGTTTGTTTTTATTATTATTATTGTTGTTACTGTTTTTTCTTAATGTGAAAAGGAACATTTAGAGTTTAAACCTGTGTGATTTTTCATAATAAAATGTCAATGTGAGTCTTAAAGAGGGGAGAGGAGGAGGAGAGGAGAGGAGAGGAGAGAGGAGAGAGGAGAGGAGAGGAGAGGAGAGGAGAGGAGAGGAGAGGAGAGGAGAGGAGAGGAGAGGAGAGAGGGAGGAGAGGAGAGGAGAGGAGAGGAGAGGAGAGGAGAGGAGAGGAGAGGAGAGGAGAGGAGAGGAGAGGAGAGGAGAGGGAGGGAGGAGAGGGGAGGAGAGGAGAGGAGAGGAGAGGAGAGGAGAGGAGAGGAGAGGAGAGGAGAGGAGAGGAGAGGAGAGGAGAGGAGAGGAGAGGAGAGGAGGAGAGGGAGAGAGGGAGCAGTGTTACAGAGCTCAGCAGTGTGGTCACCAAAGGCCCGTTCATTTCTCCATAGTGGATTTGATTATCAGTCTTAATGTTATGATGAATTTGGTGTAAAATCAACTTCAATTTTAAATTTCCTCATTGAAAAAAAATGTATTTGTTATTTTTGGGAGAAGAACTACACTACCCACAATCCTACAGTGTCACGTGATTTGTGGATTGCTGTTACAATGCAAATGTTTATTGGAATTAGCTAAATTCGTCTGTCCAGTGGCGGTAATCAATCTAAAAGCTGTTTACCAACCCGCTATTAAAACAAAAGATGAAGAAGAAATTGTAGTTTTTGGTGGATAGGCCACCTTTCCCTCAAAAAAATTAATAATTTGAAATTAGAAAAAATGAACTGGAAACACTGCATTAAAAAGGCAATAGCAGCTAAACACTGTCTTTACAAATGTTTTAAAACTAATATCATGTTCAGGGTGAATTTCATTTTGGACAATGTTATTGTGCCAACTGGTTAATATGTGTTAAAGTCACCAGTATTCAGGTTGTTGGTTAGAAATATGAATATTTGAAATTTCACTGGAGATTTTTGAAATGGGAAAATGTCCTTTTGGTGGTTCACTGTTGAGCTCTTACTGTGAAATATGAGAAAAGGGTTCCGTGTTTAAAAAGATTTAAAAAAAAAAAGGAGCGAGCCTTTTATTGTGAAAAGCCTTATATGCAAAACCTTCAGTTGTGTCTATGAAGTGCCATCCCTGTACAGTTGAATATACACACTATCTGTTCCAGTAGTTAGCTCGATATACGCTGTCTCTTAGTTTACATAATGTTTGTGCAATTTATGTATTTTTTCCACCATGACAGTATTTCTAACGTCAGTATTAAAAATCTTGTTGAATTTTTTGAATTTTTCCAACATAAATTTAAATTTTTTTTCTTAATTTTGTTTTTGTTTTTGTGAGAATTTACCATTTTATTTATGTGATTCATTTTGTATTTCCTTTCCATTGTATTTATTTCATACTGTAGTGTACAGTATTAGAGGTCCTCACACATAGATATATTTTAGTAAAACATGATTCTGTCATTGACTATTGGAGCTAAACTATGAATAGTGAGTCAACTGTGCTATTTGGAACATTTAATTTTTTTTTTTTTTTTTTTTTTTTTTTTAAACTACTGGAAAAAAAAATTAAATTGGGGAAGTTTTGATACGATGCATATTGTGTAAACACTGTATTTTTTGAGAGTTGAAAAAGAAAATCCACTTTATTCATTTATCCACTATGAAGGAACAACTGCAATGTCTGAAGTATTATAATTATTATTATTATTATTATTGTTATTGTTACATTTTTAATGTGTCTCTGAAACGACCATAATGCTCGAGTACATGTAGCCAAATTAAATTTTAATAAAACTGTGTTATTCTTCTTGTAACCTGTTTGATTTTATTGACACACACACGGATACACACATACATGGATAGACACACACACACACACACACACACACACACACATGGATAGACAGACGCACACACGGATAGACACACACATACACACACACACACGGATAGACACACACACAGTCAAACAAATGCGTGCACACACACACACGCTCTTCCTGATTTTGAATAAATGTTCTTTGTATCCAGTGGATCACAGTTTAAGATTTAATTAATTAATACATTTTAATTTCTTGATATTTTTATTCTAAATTGTAATATATTCTCTACATTTTTATATTATTTATTATATTATTTTGTATTTCATATGATATTTAGTTTAACATTTTTTATAATATTTTTAAATATTTTCATATATTTTAATGTTTTTATCGTACATATTTTGACTCAACATTAATGGGAATGAGGGTGACCCCTTAACGGTCTCTCAGGTGAGGGTGACCCCTTAACGGTCTCTCAGGTGAGGGTGACCCCTTAACGGTCTCTCAGGTGAGGGTGAGGGCGACCCCTTAACGGTCTCTCAGGTGAGGGCGACCCCTTAACGGTCTCTCAGGTGAGGGCGACCCCTTAACGGTCTCTCAGGTAGAAATAAAGTCTGAATGAATAAATTATAAATACATTTTTTTTCACTTCATCACAGAATCCAGGAGATAATAACGTTTACAAACATACATATGTCAGCCTGGCTCCACCCGCCTGGCACCGCCCGCCTACCTACTTCCGCCGCCCAAAACGTTATGCGACTGGTTGGCTAATCCAGAGTGGCACTGGGCAGATCCAATAGTTTTAAACTTCAACAGACACCCACCTTCAAGTGAGTTAACGTTTGTCAATTGAGCGATTTCAGACCTTCTGTACAAATGAAATGAAGTACGATGGTCTGGTTGGACCAGGCTAAATGAAGTACGATGGTCTGGTAGGACCAGGCTAAATGAAGTGCGATGGTCTGGTAGGACCAGGCTAAATGAAGTACGATGGTCTGGTAGGACCAGGCTAAATGAAGTACGATGGTCTGGTAGGACCAGGCTAAATGAGGTACGATGGTCTGGTAGCACCAGGCTATGGGCTGGTAGGACCAGGCTATGGTCTGGTAGGACCAGGCTAAATGAAGTACGATGGTCTGGTAGGACCAGGCTAAATGAAGTACGATGGTCTGGTAGGACCAGGCTAAATGAGGTACGATGGTCTGGTAGCACCAGGCTATGGTCTGGTAGGACCAGGCTATGGTCTGGTAGGACCAGGCTATGGTCTGATAGGACCAGGCTATGGTCTGGTAGGACCGGGCTATGGTCTGATATAGGACCAGGCTATGGTCTGGTAGGACCAGGCTATGGGCTGGTATAGGACCAGGCTATGGTCTGGTAGGACCAGGCTAGACATATGTAACACTTGAGGACTCACTGCTTGTCAATTTTATTTTATTTTTCTGCAAATACACACCGACATATTGACACATTGTTAAAACACGTATCAGCCATTTTGTGTCCAGGTTTCACAGGACACAAAGCGCTCACAAGTTTATCAGCAAAATGAGGACTTCAGATTTCAGACAGTGAGACACAGTGTGTGTGGTGGTGACCTTGTTATAATGCTTTGTACTGTACGTGGTGGCGACCTTGTTATAATGCTTTGTACTGTATGTGGTGGAGACCTTGTTATAATGCTTTGTACTGTACGTCCGGGTATTCACAATAACGTTGACTTGACTCTAAAGGCACCATTCCCACACAACACTGTTTATGTCGGCTCTTCAAATGAGTATCCAGCGGGTGCTCCAGCCTTCGTTGCAGTGGTCACGGGTTCAAATCCAACCCGTGGACCTTTACTGCAGGTCATCCCCCCCCTCTCTCTCTCTCTCTCTCTCTCTCTCTCTCTCTCTCTCTCTCTCTCTCTCTCTCTCTCTGTCTCTGTCTCTCTCTCTCTCTCTCTCTCTCTGTCTCCCCATTTCAACTCTGTACTGTCTAATAAAGCTTGAAAATGCAAAAAAAAAAAAAAAAAAGTAGGCCTAATTAATTATTCACCCAAAGTAGCCTACTATACATGGCCTACTTATAATGGTCTGAGATGAGCAGCCTACTACATATGGCCTACTTATAATGGTCTGAGATGAGCAGCCATAGTATACATGGCCTACTTATAATGCAGAATGGGGAAGAAAGGGGGTTTAAGTGAACTACTTATAATGGTCTGAGATGAGCAGCCATAGTATACATGGCCTACTTATAATGGTCTGAGATGAGCAGCCATAGTATACATGGCCTACTTATAATGGTCTGAGATGAGCAGCCATAGTATACATGGCCTACTTATAATGCAGAATGGGGAAGAAAGGGGGTTTAAGTGAACTACTTATAATGCTTATGGTCTGGAGATGAAAGCTGAATAATCGATCAAAGTAAATAAATAAATCTCAAATCATTGTTGGTTTTGAAGCTGTTTCTGACTGTTGCTGTGAGGACCTTGACGTATTAGGCTTAACAACTGTTGACACATGGTTCCATTGACTCCATGAATAGGATTAGACAGATAGACAGATAGACAGATAGACAGATAGACAGATAGACAGATAGACAGATAGACAGATAGACAGAGAGCCCACTGACCATTTAGCTCTTTTGTTTTTAAATCTACATTAGTTTATGTAGAATAAGGCACAAAGTAAATTTACATTAATGGGAAAAGCATTTTAATCACGCAACCAAATATAGCATTTCCTTAATCTAAAGTGAAATTAGCAAAAATGTTGTCAGCTATACAATGATGAACTTGTTTCCACATTTGTCTGTACATTCACAAGATCATAATATATATTTATTTATTTTAAATTAATTTTCTTCTCTCATTATTTCTTATCATGTTTAATTTATATTTTATTCCGTTTTATTTATTTATTTATTTGTATGAATAATGTTTCGGACTGAAGGCATGCAGAGACGGGAGAGGCTATATCATGACGTGATGACGTAGCGCGCTGTACGTGTGTCGTCATCCGTCGCCGGGCAAAATGACGACTGAGGAGGTGAGTCCCTTCTGTTATTGCTAACGGTCCATCTCTGTGAGGGGGGGTCGCGCCGCAGTTTGTCCCCCGCTGTGGACACACTGTTTCGGGCTTTATCCAGAACAACCGGCCTGGTGCTCCGGTGCTTTCAATAGGTTTTTACTGTGTGTTATTGGGGAGAAACGGGATGTTTTTAGCCGCTAACTGAGCTAGCATCTCACGTGGATGAACCAGAAGTAAACACATGTTGAACTGACCGCGTGACTTTTCAAACTCCCAGTGAGATACAACTAGTGCAAAGCTCTGTGTGTGTGTGTGTGTGTGTGTGTGTGTGTGTGTGTGTGTGTGTGTGTGTGTGTGTGTGTGTGTGTGTGTGTGTGTGTGTGTGTGTGTGTGTGTGTGTGTGTGTGTGTGTGTGTGTGTGTGTGTGTGTGTGTGTGTGTGTGTGTGTGTGTGCGCGCCTCTGTGTGTGTGTGTATTTTTATCCTAGGGAGAACTCAAGTTTGGTTAACTGGAGATACTTAGAAGCAGGAGCTAAACTACTAGTAAACAATGGTTCAAATTGACAATATTGGTGTATAGACCAAACATTCATGATCACCGGCCATAACATTGAAATGATGTACTTTCACCCATTTAATTTCATTTTAATTGCTGCCACTCTTCACCACTATGTAAATGTTTCAATTGTTTTTTTTGTTTTTTGTTTTTTTCTTCTCTTCACCTGTTGTTGTGTATTTGATGTATTTGCGTTGAATATTGTGTATGCATTGTTGTTTTTCCTTGGAATTTGTTTTGAACTCGACACCATTGAAATTGAGGGTCAGCCCTCAATTGGTCTCTGGAGGATAAATAAAAGTGAAATGAAATGGTAAAAACATATTTACTTTTAATTATTTATTTTAAACAAATATATTACATTATTATTATTATTTTTCTTCAATTCCTTCCACATGTTAAAAGTCATTGTTATCCTGAAAGTGCTTGAATTTGATCTGCAGCGGTGAAACAGTAGCGACCTGAACATTCATGCTCACCGGCCGTAATATTGAAATTATGGTAAAAAAATATTTATATTGTAGCCTAAATATTGTAATACAAATAATACACTTTTCTTCAATCCCTTCCACATGTTAAAAGTTCATTTTATCTTGAATTTTTCACCATTAAAAAGTATTTTGAACCCAGAATGTGTCAGTGAAACGAGGCCTGAGCAGTCCTGTCTCTCTCTCTCTCTCTCTCTCCCTCTCTCTCTCTCCCTCTCCCTCTCTCTCTCTCTCCCTCTCTCTCCCTCTCCTCTCTCTCTCTCTCTCTCTCTCTCTCTCTCTCTCCCTCTCTCTCTCTC